>NW_021609123.1:887-1140 GCF_004785775.1 Grammomys surdaster | reverse complement strand
CAACTCCTCCATTGGTATTGACTGTGAACATCTACATCTGTATTGGTCAAGCTCTGTTACAACTTCTCTGGGAACAGCTATGTGAGGCTCCTGTCAGAAAGCACTTCTTGGCATGAGCAATAGTGTCTTGGTTTGGTGGTTGCATATGGGATGGATCCCTAGGTGGGGAAGTCTCTGGATGGCATTTCCTTCAATCTCTTCTCCACTCTTTGTCCCTGTAGTTCCTTTAAACAGGAGCAATTCTTGGTTAATA
>NW_021609123.1:0-877 GCF_004785775.1 Grammomys surdaster | reverse complement strand
GCAAACCAGACTTGCATGAAGTCAGCACAGTACGGTTCAAGCTGCTGTGCTGTCTGCACGTCCCATCTTAGTTAACGCTACCTCAGGGAGCAAGTCCTGTGTGCATGGAACACTGCAAGAGTGTGCCAGGTAAGACTGGTCCCCATGCACAGCTTGGAGTGCTGTCCCCAGGCCTGGCATCCTACTGCTATGAGTCTCATTCAGGCACATCAGCTCAAAGGCTCTTTGGTCCCTTTGGACATTAAGGAATTGTATCATCTAGTGGCACAGAAGCCATGGGCAAAGCTCCCTGGAATCCTAAAACTGCTGCCTCCATCTCAACAACCAACAAGAAAAAGACCCTGCCAGGCTCTCCAAGGTCCCACTCTCCCCATGAACTTGGAACTACATACATTTTTTTAGGAGAGGCATTTGTAACCTTAGCAATAGCCATTCCCCTACAAGTCCGTGGAACATTGTACCGTTCTTCTGCCCTTGGCTGTCTTACTTCCCCACAGAGCATCCAGCTTGGCTCATCTTAGTCCACCCCAGTGGGTCTGATTGCAGACTCTCAGCTGGAAGAACAGTGGCTCCCATGGAGGTGTTCAGTTCCACTGTAGCTGGTTCTGAACCAGAGACAAGACTCTTGTCTGGGAGTCAAATCTGGCAGATGGGAAAAACAGGCACAAATCACAAGGCTCCAAGTACCCTGGATGGCCATTCTGTAGGATAGTACTCTCCTGCTGGTCCTGAAGGGAGACCATTGTTCATAGAGCCTCCCCCACAGCACAAACCTGATGTATAAAAGTGTCCATTGCTGTTTGAAGATTCCCCATCCCAGCCGGGCTGTGGTGGCGTATGCCTTTAATCCCAGCACTTGGGAGGCAAAGGCAGGTGG
>NW_021609122.1:1552-3033 GCF_004785775.1 Grammomys surdaster | reverse complement strand
ATTAATATGATCTCCAGTACCAGCTAAGAATATTTACCTCAAAAGGGTCTGGGACATCAGTGTGGATCTTGAGGTACATCATATTCTCAAGCAGCATCACAAATCATAGTCATCACCAGGGTTTCCATTAGGGATAGGAATAATGGATTCCATCATGATTGCTGGTCATTCATCACTGGTATCAACATAGTTTTTTTACTACAGGTAGGACAATATGCATCAAAATACAATGCAGGTTTCTCATTAGGAGCTACATCTATATATCAGGGACATAACCATAACTCCCTATGGGAGGTAGGATCTCAGAAATCGTTTTTATCTCCAGTACTATGTAAGATTACTTACCTCAATATTACCTTGAGTATCAGCATGTTCCTTGAAATTTGTCAGTTTCTCCAGAAGCAACATAGTTCATATCCATCACAAGGATCTCCGTCAGTAAGAGGAACAGTGGATTCAATCATGCTTGCTGATCATACCATACAGCAATGATATCAGCATAACATGAGCATAGAGATATGATCATTGAAATCAAAGATGACTCCATTAACAATACACAGCTCTTTAATCATTATAAACCTAGACAGAAGTACTGTCAATGATATTCACATTAGACTCCTCTGGCTGGGGAATCTCAGGTGCTATGGAGTTCTTCAAATGTGACATATGTTGCTATCCATTGTTCCTACAAACATTATCAGTAGATCTCAACATGCCTACTAGTGACACCAGAGATGAGGGTCATCAATATATTTCCTTGGTAGTTGGGATCACTGATGTTATTAATTGGTCAAAAGTGGGAGAAAGATTCAAACACAAACTGCTTACCAATGCAATAGGAATCTGGGATATAAAATGGAGTCTGTTACCAGGAAGAATCAGGTACATCAAAGAAATTTCAGAGGACAAGTATCCCATGAACAGAAACCTTTTCTCTAGTGACAGGATGCATTGTGAAATGAAAATTTTTATAGATGGCAAGAATCTTCCCATAAATTGAACAGAAGCATGGTTAAAAGACGTTGGTAATAATTCCAATGTCAGTTGGAATAACTCTAATCAATGCTCTCACAAATTGCATCAGGTATGACTGGCATGGCTGATAGAGGCCTGAAGTATCACGGATTGGTGTCTTCTGCCACAAGTTATGTGCTCTCAACATAACATATGTCAGAAAAATGTAATTTCAACATGAGAAGAGGTGGTGCTATTACCTTCCACTTTTTCTTAGACTCTCATGGTCTCAGGCCCTCTAAACACTAACAATATCTTCAGAAGCAACATACACTATGGGTTTTAACAAAGTTACTGGTGCATGATGGTGATTCACATCATCGATATTTTGCAAGAACTTTGGCCTAGTGCTATTAACACGATTGCCACTGGGAACAGGGATGACTGACAACAGTGTTGTCAAAGGCTGTATGAATGATGGGCTATACCATGGTGTCAGTTGCCAGGTAGACATCAGTGACATCTGT
>NW_021609122.1:0-1452 GCF_004785775.1 Grammomys surdaster | reverse complement strand
AAGGATCTTGGAATTTTTCAGATTCTCAAGCAGCAACACATACCATAGGCATCTCCAGGATCTCCACCATCAGTAGGAATTATGAATTTCTGCACTGTTGTTGGTCACAGAATGCACCACTGATATCAACATAGCTTCCTGTTACTAGTAGGATCATAGGCATCAAAATACGTTGCATGTTCAACATCAGGGCTACCTGCATGTATCAGGTATATCAGCAGAATAGCCTCTGACATGTCGGATATCAGCCATCAATCTGATCTCCAGTGCTAGCTCAGAATACTTACCCCTATATGACCTTGGTTGTCAGTAAGAACCTTAGAATTCAGGTGGTTCTCCAAAAGGAAAACAGATCATAGTCATCAGTTTGTCATTAGGGATAACGGAATCCATCACAATTGCTGGTCACTGCTGCAGCACTGACTTCAGGATAGCTTCATGTTTCAGGTAGGTTCACAGGCATATACTGCACCTTCGGTAGCAGCCCACAGCACTTACATCATTATAGCCTTAGGCGTCACTCCTGATCATGAACTTCACAAAAGACTCTTCCAGCTCAGGGATTTCACATATCAGGAAACTCTTCCAGGACAACACTGACTTTGGTTCTCAACATGGTCACTAGTATTCTTAAAGATGAATAGCATCAATGTATATCCCTTAGCATTTGGGATCACACATATCATCATTCAGTCGTAAAAGCGACACTAAGTAATTACTCGTGACCTTGCTGCTATGGCAGCATTGATCTGACATATACCATCTTGTATTTTGCCAGGAAATATCATGCACATCCACACATTTTCAGATGTCAAGTTTGACCTTGTACAGAAACCTCTAGTGGTAGGATGCATCATGACATCAAAGTGGTTAGGGTAGAGAACACATCTCGTTAATTGGACTGGTGCATGAAAAATAGATATAAGTAAATTTCCATTGGTATTTGGAGACACTCATATTATTGTGCCCCCACATGGCAGCAGGAATAAGTGACAACATACCTTCTGGAAGCCTGGAGTAATGGACATACAATGGTGTCTCTTTCAACTCTATATTCATCTACATAGATTCAGGTTTCAGGTAGTATCATAGACACAACATAAATTCCATATCCCACATCCAGGGATACATGCTGTCACCAGAAAACATCAATAGACTATCCTGTGAGAGGTAGAATCTCAGACATCAATCTGATTTCCCATGCCAGCTCAGAACACTTACTTCAATATGAATTCAGGCATCAGTTAATGGCCTTAGAGTTTATCAGATTCTCAAGCAGCAATACAGATCATAGCCATCACCAAGGTATCCATCACCAATACAAATAATGGATTGCTTCATGATTGTTGACCACAGAATGCCTCACTGACATCAGCATAGCTTCTTGTTACAGGTAAGACCACAAGCATCAAAGTACATTGTATGATTGACACCAGGGGCTACATGTATGCA
>NW_021609121.1:892-1774 GCF_004785775.1 Grammomys surdaster | reverse complement strand
TCTACGTGATCTCTGTGATAACACACATAACTGAGTGTTATCACAGAGATCACGTAGACCTCACTCAGTTACATGTGTTATCACAGAGATCCCGTAGAGGTCACTCAGTTACATGTGTTATCACAGAGATCCTGTAGAGCTCACTCAGTTACATGTGTTATCACAGATCCTGAAGTGCTCACTTAGTTACATGTGATATCACAGAGATCCCGAAGAGCTCACTCAGTTATGTGTGTTATACCAGAGATCCGGTAGAACTCACTCAGTTACATGTGTTATCACAGAGATCCCGTAGAGCTCACTTAGTTACATGTGTTATCACAGAGATCCCGTAGAGCTCACTCAGTTACGTGTGTTATCACAGAGATCCTGTAGGGCTCACTTAGTTACATGTGTTATCACAGAAATCCCATAAAGCTCACTCAGTTATGTGTGTTATCACAGAGATCACGTAGACCTCACTCAGTTACATGTGTTATCACAGAGATCCCGTAGAGGTCAATCAGTTACATGTGTTATCACAGAGATCCTGTAGAGCTCACTCAGTTACATGTGTTATCACAGATCCTGAAGTGCTCACTTAGTTACATGTGATATCACAGAGATCCCGAATAGCTCACTTAGTTATGTGTGTTATAACAGAGATCCGGTAGAACTCACTCAGTTACATGTGTTATCACAGAGATCCCGTAGAGCTCACTCAGTTACATGTGTTATCACATAGCTCCCGTAGAGCTCACTCAGTTACATGTGTTATCACAGAGATCGCGTAGAGCTCACTCACTTACGTGTGTTATCACAGAGATCCCGTAGAGCTCACTCATTTACATGTGTTATCACAGAAATCCCATAGATCTCACTCAGTTACATGTGTTATCACAG
>NW_021609121.1:0-882 GCF_004785775.1 Grammomys surdaster | reverse complement strand
TCTACGTGATCTCTGTGATAACACACATAACTGAGTGTTATCACAGAGATCACGTAGACCTCACTCAGTTACATGTGTTATCACAGAGATCCCGTAGAGGTCACTCAGTTACATGTGTTATCACAGAGATCCTGTAGAGCTCACTCAGTTACATGTGTTATCACAGATCCTGAAGTGCTCACTTAGTTACATGTGATATCACAGAGATCCCGAAGAGCTCACTCAGTTATGTGTGTTATACCAGAGATCCGGTAGAACTCACTCAGTTACATGTGTTATCACAGAGATCCCGTAGAGCTCACTTAGTTACATGTGTTATCACAGAGATCCCGTAGAGCTCACTCAGTTACGTGTGTTATCACAGAGATCCTGTAGGGCTCACTTAGTTACATGTGTTATCACAGAAATCCCATAAAGCTCACTCAGTTATGTGTGTTATCACAGAGATCACGTAGACCTCACTCAGTTACATGTGTTATCACAGAGATCCCGTAGAGGTCAATCAGTTACATGTGTTATCACAGAGATCCTGTAGAGCTCACTCAGTTACATGTGTTATCACAGATCCTGAAGTGCTCACTTAGTTACATGTGATATCACAGAGATCCCGAATAGCTCACTTAGTTATGTGTGTTATAACAGAGATCCGGTAGAACTCACTCAGTTACATGTGTTATCACAGAGATCCCGTAGAGCTCACTCAGTTACATGTGTTATCACATAGCTCCCGTAGAGCTCACTCAGTTACATGTGTTATCACAGAGATCGCGTAGAGCTCACTCACTTACGTGTGTTATCACAGAGATCCCGTAGAGCTCACTCATTTACATGTGTTATCACAGAAATCCCATAGATCTCACTCAGTTACATGTGTTATCACAG
>NW_021609120.1:744-1478 GCF_004785775.1 Grammomys surdaster | reverse complement strand
TGTTGTACTTGCATTTAGCTCTTGAAGTAAGAATACCCTGAATTTCGACTATTTTTACATTAGGTTTGTTCAATACGTTCTATAGTGCTTTTCTGCTGGAATCTAGCAACTTACTTGGACATTCAATGTGAAACAATGAAAGATATATGGCTGGATGGTACAAGTGTTTCTGCTTTTAACCGAACACACTTCCTAACTGAAAAGTCATATGTAACACGATTTAGGTGTTTTCAGCTCTGTTGTACTTGCCTTTAGCTCTCGAAGTAAGAATTTATTGCAATTCGAATACTTTTACATTAGCTTTGTTCAATACGTTCTATAGTACTTTTCTGCTGGAATCTAGCAACTTACTTGGACATTCCATGTGAAACAATGAAAGATACATGGCTGGATAGTACAAGCCTTTCTGCTTTAAATCAAAGATACTTCCTAACTGAAATGTCACATGTTACATGATTTAGGTGTTTTCAGCTCTGTTGTACTTGCCTTTAGCTCTGGAAGTAAGAATACATGCAATTCTCGTATTTTTACATTACCATTGTTCAATACGTTCTATAGTGCTTTTCTGCTGGATTCGAGCAACTTACTTGGACATTCCTTGTGAAACATTGAATGACACATGGCTGGATGTTACAAGTGATTCTGCTTTAAACCAAACACACTTCCTAACTGAAATGTCACATGTTACATGATTAAGGTGTTTTCAGCTCTGTTGTACTTGCATTTAGCTCTGG
>NW_021609120.1:0-734 GCF_004785775.1 Grammomys surdaster | reverse complement strand
TGTTGTACTTGCATTTAGCTCTTGAAGTAAGAATACCCTGAATTTCGACTATTTTTACATTAGGTTTGTTCAATACGTTCTATAGTGCTTTTCTGCTGGAATCTAGCAACTTACTTGGACATTCAATGTGAAACAATGAAAGATATATGGCTGGATGGTACAAGTGTTTCTGCTTTTAACCGAACACACTTCCTAACTGAAAAGTCATATGTAACACGATTTAGGTGTTTTCAGCTCTGTTGTACTTGCCTTTAGCTCTCGAAGTAAGAATTTATTGCAATTCGAATACTTTTACATTAGCTTTGTTCAATACGTTCTATAGTACTTTTCTGCTGGAATCTAGCAACTTACTTGGACATTCCATGTGAAACAATGAAAGATACATGGCTGGATAGTACAAGCCTTTCTGCTTTAAATCAAAGATACTTCCTAACTGAAATGTCACATGTTACATGATTTAGGTGTTTTCAGCTCTGTTGTACTTGCCTTTAGCTCTGGAAGTAAGAATACATGCAATTCTCGTATTTTTACATTACCATTGTTCAATACGTTCTATAGTGCTTTTCTGCTGGATTCGAGCAACTTACTTGGACATTCCTTGTGAAACATTGAATGACACATGGCTGGATGTTACAAGTGATTCTGCTTTAAACCAAACACACTTCCTAACTGAAATGTCACATGTTACATGATTAAGGTGTTTTCAGCTCTGTTGTACTTGCATTTAGCTCTGG
>NW_021609119.1:750-1490 GCF_004785775.1 Grammomys surdaster | reverse complement strand
AAAGCAGAAACACTTGTAACATGCGGACATGTGTCTTTCAGTGTTTCGTATGGAATGTTCAAGTTAGTTGCTAGATTCCAGCAGAAAAGCACTATAGAACGTACTGAACAAAGCTAATGTAAAAATACGCGAATTCCAGTGTATTCTTACTTCCAGAGATAAAGGCAAGAACAACAGAGCTGAAAACACCTAAATCATGTTACATGTGATATTTCAGAAGGAAATGTGTTTAGTTTAAAGCAGATACACTTGTAACATCTAGCAGTGTATCTTTCATTGTTTCATACTGAATATTCAAGTAAGTTGCTAGATTCCAGCAGAAAAGCACTATTGAACATATTGAACAAAGCTAATGTAAAAATACGCGAATTCCATTGTATTCTTACTTCCAGAGATAAAGGCAAGAAAAACAGAGCTGGAAATACCTAAAACATGTTACATGTGACATTTCAGTTAGGAAGTGTGTTTGGTTTAAAGCAGAAACACTTGTAACATGCAGACATGTATCTTTCAGTGTTTCACATGGAATGTTAAAGTTAGTTGCTAGATTCCAGCAGAAAAGCACTATGGAACGTATTGAACAAAGCTAATGTAAAAATACGCGAATTGTAGTGTATTTTTACTTCCAGAGATAAAGGCAAGACAACAGAGCTGAAAACACCTAAATCATGTTACATGTGATATTTCAGTTATGAAGTGTGTTTAGTTTAAAGCAGAAACACTAGTATCATCCAGCCGTG
>NW_021609119.1:0-740 GCF_004785775.1 Grammomys surdaster | reverse complement strand
AAAGCAGAAACACTTGTAACATGCGGACATGTGTCTTTCAGTGTTTCGTATGGAATGTTCAAGTTAGTTGCTAGATTCCAGCAGAAAAGCACTATAGAACGTACTGAACAAAGCTAATGTAAAAATACGCGAATTCCAGTGTATTCTTACTTCCAGAGATAAAGGCAAGAACAACAGAGCTGAAAACACCTAAATCATGTTACATGTGATATTTCAGAAGGAAATGTGTTTAGTTTAAAGCAGATACACTTGTAACATCTAGCAGTGTATCTTTCATTGTTTCATACTGAATATTCAAGTAAGTTGCTAGATTCCAGCAGAAAAGCACTATTGAACATATTGAACAAAGCTAATGTAAAAATACGCGAATTCCATTGTATTCTTACTTCCAGAGATAAAGGCAAGAAAAACAGAGCTGGAAATACCTAAAACATGTTACATGTGACATTTCAGTTAGGAAGTGTGTTTGGTTTAAAGCAGAAACACTTGTAACATGCAGACATGTATCTTTCAGTGTTTCACATGGAATGTTAAAGTTAGTTGCTAGATTCCAGCAGAAAAGCACTATGGAACGTATTGAACAAAGCTAATGTAAAAATACGCGAATTGTAGTGTATTTTTACTTCCAGAGATAAAGGCAAGACAACAGAGCTGAAAACACCTAAATCATGTTACATGTGATATTTCAGTTATGAAGTGTGTTTAGTTTAAAGCAGAAACACTAGTATCATCCAGCCGTG
>NW_021609118.1:806-1602 GCF_004785775.1 Grammomys surdaster | reverse complement strand
TCAGTTACATGTGTTATCACAATGCTCCCGTAGAGCTCACTCAGTTACGTGTGTTATCACAGAGCTCCCGTAGAGCTCACTCAGTTATGTGTGTTATCACAGAGCTCCCGTACAGCTCACTCAGTTACATGTGTTATCACAGCGCTACCGAGAGTTCACTAAGATACATGTGTTATCACAGAGATCCCATAGAGCTCACTCAGTTACACGTGTTATCACAGATCTCCCGTAGAGCTCATTCAGTTATGTGTGTTATCACAGATCTCCCGTAGAGCTCACACAGTTACATGTGTTATCACAGAGATCCCGTACAGCTCACTCAGTTACATGTGTTATCACAGAGCTCCCGTAGAGCTCACTCAGTTACATGTGTTATCACAGGGCTACCGAGAGCTCACTAAGTTACATGTGTTATCACAGAGATCCCATAGAGCTCACTCAGTTACATGTGTTATCACAGATCTCCCGTAGAGCTCATTCAGTTATGTGTGTTATCACAGAGCTACCTTAGAGCTCACACAGTTACATGTGTTATCACAGAGATCCCGTACAGCTCACTCAGTTACATGTGTTATCTCAGACCTCCTGCAGAGCTCACTCAGTTACATGTGTTATCACAGCGCTACCGAGACCTCACTCAGTTACAGGTGTTATCACAGAGATCCCATAGAGCTCACTCAGTTACATGTGTTATCACAGATCTCCCGAAGAGCTCATTCAGTTATGTGTGTTATCACAGAGCTCCCGTAGAGCTCACACAGTTACATGTGTTATCACAGAGATCCCGTACAGCTCA
>NW_021609118.1:0-796 GCF_004785775.1 Grammomys surdaster | reverse complement strand
TCAGTTACATGTGTTATCACAATGCTCCCGTAGAGCTCACTCAGTTACGTGTGTTATCACAGAGCTCCCGTAGAGCTCACTCAGTTATGTGTGTTATCACAGAGCTCCCGTACAGCTCACTCAGTTACATGTGTTATCACAGCGCTACCGAGAGTTCACTAAGATACATGTGTTATCACAGAGATCCCATAGAGCTCACTCAGTTACACGTGTTATCACAGATCTCCCGTAGAGCTCATTCAGTTATGTGTGTTATCACAGATCTCCCGTAGAGCTCACACAGTTACATGTGTTATCACAGAGATCCCGTACAGCTCACTCAGTTACATGTGTTATCACAGAGCTCCCGTAGAGCTCACTCAGTTACATGTGTTATCACAGGGCTACCGAGAGCTCACTAAGTTACATGTGTTATCACAGAGATCCCATAGAGCTCACTCAGTTACATGTGTTATCACAGATCTCCCGTAGAGCTCATTCAGTTATGTGTGTTATCACAGAGCTACCTTAGAGCTCACACAGTTACATGTGTTATCACAGAGATCCCGTACAGCTCACTCAGTTACATGTGTTATCTCAGACCTCCTGCAGAGCTCACTCAGTTACATGTGTTATCACAGCGCTACCGAGACCTCACTCAGTTACAGGTGTTATCACAGAGATCCCATAGAGCTCACTCAGTTACATGTGTTATCACAGATCTCCCGAAGAGCTCATTCAGTTATGTGTGTTATCACAGAGCTCCCGTAGAGCTCACACAGTTACATGTGTTATCACAGAGATCCCGTACAGCTCA
>NW_021609117.1:839-1668 GCF_004785775.1 Grammomys surdaster | reverse complement strand
AAAAAATAGTGAATAATTCAGGAAAAATAGTGAAAACTTGAAGAAGTATTACACAGTCAATGATAAACTATAATCAAACGGAAGAGAAATCAAATAAAGTTATGAACATGGAGAAATTTGCATTTAAAATTCATAAAAAATAGAACATTGAGAAGGACACCATTTGATTTGTGAAGTAATGTGATATAAAACAGTTATTCCTGCTAAAATTGAACATTTAATGGCAAAAAATTCATAAAATTGAAATCACTGTGGAAAAAGCTAGTGAGAAATTCAAGAAAAATAGTGAAAAGTTGAAGAAATATTGCACAGTCAATAATAAACTATATTCAAACGGAAGAGAAACCAAAGAAAGTAATCAACAAGAAGAAATTTGCATTTAAAATTCATAAAAAATAGAAAATTGATAAGGAGACCATTTGATTTGTAAAGGAATGTGATTTAAAACAGTTTTTTCCAGATAAAATTGAACATTTAATGGCTAAAAATTCATAAAATTGCAAACACTGTGGAAAAAGCTAGTGAAAAATCCAGGAAAAATAGTGAAAACTTGAAGAAAAATTAAAAAGTCAATGATAAACTATAATCAAACGGTAGAGAAATAAATGAAAGTTATGAACAAGGAGAAATTTGCATTTAAAATCATTAAAAAATAGAAAATTGATAAGCAGGACATTTGATTTGTAAAGGAATGTGATTTAAAACAGTTTTTCCTGATAAAATTGAACATTTATTTGGCAAAAAAATCATAAAATCGAAAATACTGTGGAACAAGCTTGTTAAAAATACAGGAAAAATAGTGAAATCTTGAAGAAAAATTAAAAAGCCA
>NW_021609117.1:0-829 GCF_004785775.1 Grammomys surdaster | reverse complement strand
AAAAAATAGTGAATAATTCAGGAAAAATAGTGAAAACTTGAAGAAGTATTACACAGTCAATGATAAACTATAATCAAACGGAAGAGAAATCAAATAAAGTTATGAACATGGAGAAATTTGCATTTAAAATTCATAAAAAATAGAACATTGAGAAGGACACCATTTGATTTGTGAAGTAATGTGATATAAAACAGTTATTCCTGCTAAAATTGAACATTTAATGGCAAAAAATTCATAAAATTGAAATCACTGTGGAAAAAGCTAGTGAGAAATTCAAGAAAAATAGTGAAAAGTTGAAGAAATATTGCACAGTCAATAATAAACTATATTCAAACGGAAGAGAAACCAAAGAAAGTAATCAACAAGAAGAAATTTGCATTTAAAATTCATAAAAAATAGAAAATTGATAAGGAGACCATTTGATTTGTAAAGGAATGTGATTTAAAACAGTTTTTTCCAGATAAAATTGAACATTTAATGGCTAAAAATTCATAAAATTGCAAACACTGTGGAAAAAGCTAGTGAAAAATCCAGGAAAAATAGTGAAAACTTGAAGAAAAATTAAAAAGTCAATGATAAACTATAATCAAACGGTAGAGAAATAAATGAAAGTTATGAACAAGGAGAAATTTGCATTTAAAATCATTAAAAAATAGAAAATTGATAAGCAGGACATTTGATTTGTAAAGGAATGTGATTTAAAACAGTTTTTCCTGATAAAATTGAACATTTATTTGGCAAAAAAATCATAAAATCGAAAATACTGTGGAACAAGCTTGTTAAAAATACAGGAAAAATAGTGAAATCTTGAAGAAAAATTAAAAAGCCA
>NW_021609116.1:1093-1445 GCF_004785775.1 Grammomys surdaster | reverse complement strand
AGAAACACTTTTAACACCCGGCCATGTATCTTTCATTGTTACATATGAAATGTCCAAGTAAGTTGCTAGATTCCAGCAGAAAAGCACGATAGAACGTACTGAACAAACCTCATGTAAAGATACACACATTGCAGTGTATTCTTATTTCCAGAGCTACAGGCAAGTACAACAGAGTTGAAAAAACCAAAATCATGTTACATGTGACATTTCAGTTAGGAACTGTGTTTGAGTACAGCAGAAACACTTTTAACACCAGACCATGTGTCTTACATAGTTTCATAGGCAATGCCCAAGTAAGTTGCTAGATTCCAGCAGAAAAGCACTATAGAATGTACTGAACAAACCTCATATA
>NW_021609116.1:0-993 GCF_004785775.1 Grammomys surdaster | reverse complement strand
CTTATTTCCAGAGCTAAAGGCAAGTACAACAGAGTTGAAAACACCAAAATCATGTTACATGTGACATTTCAGTTAGGAACTGTGTTTGGTTTACAGCAGAAACACTTCTAACACCAGACCATGTGTCTTACATAGTTTCATAGGCAATGCCCAAGTAAGTTGCTAGATTCCAGCAGAAAAGCACTATAGAACGTACTGAACAAACCTCATGTAAAGATACAGGCCTTGCAGTGTTTTCTTAATTCCAGAGCTAAAGGCAAGTACAACACAGCTGAAAACACCTAAATCATGTTACCTGTGACATTTCAGTTAGAAAGTGTGTTTGGTTTAAAGCAGAAAAACATTTAACACCCGGGCCATGTATCTTACATAGTTTCATAAGGAATGTCCAAGTAAGTTGCTAGATTCCAACAGAAAAGCACAATAGAATGTACTTAACAAACCTCCTGTAAGATACACAAATTGCAGTGTATTCTTACTTCCAGAGCTAAAGGCAAGTACAACAGAGTTGAAAACACCTAAATAATGTTACGTGTGACATTTCAGTTAGGAAGTGTGTTTGGTTTAAAGTGGAAACACTTTTAACACCCGGCCATGTATCTTTCATTTTTACATATGGAATGTCCAAGTAAGTTGCTAGATTCCAGCAGAAAAGCACATTAGAACTTATTGAACAAACATCATGTAAAGATACACGCATTGCAGTGTTTTCTTACTTCCAGAGCTAAAGGCAAGTACAACAGAGCTGAAAACACCTAAATCATGTTACATGTGACATTTCAGTTAGGAAGCGTGTTTGGTTTACTGCAGAAACACTTTTAACACCCAGCCAAGTATCTTACATTGTTTCATAATGAATGTCCAAGTAAGTTGCTAGATTCCAACAGAAAAGCACTATAGAAAGTACTGAACAAACCTCATGTAAAGATACATGCATGGCAGTGTATTCTTATTTCCAGAGCTAAAGGCAAGTACAACAGAGTTGAAAACACC
>NW_021609115.1:760-1510 GCF_004785775.1 Grammomys surdaster | reverse complement strand
TACACATTGAAATCATGTTACATGTGACATTTCAGTTAGGACGTGTGTTTGGTTTAAAGCATAAACACTTGTACCATCAGGCCATGTATATATAATAGTTTCATATGGCATGGCCAAGAAAGTTGCTAGATTCCAGCAGAAAAGCCCTACACAACTAATTGAACAAACTTAGTCTAAAATGCAGTGCAATGCACTCGTTCTTCCAGAGCAAAAGGCAAGTACAATACAGCTGAAAAGACTTTAACAATGTTCCAGAACTAAAGGGAAGTACAATACAGCTGAAGAGACTTAAACAGTGTTATATGTGACATTTCAGTTAGTTCCTGTGTTTGCTTTAAAGCATATACCCTTGTAACATCCGTTCATGCACACTACATTGATTCTTATGGTATGTATTGTGCTTTTCTGCTGGAATCTAGCAACGTTCTTGGACATGCCATATGAAACAATGAAATATACATGGCAGGATGGTACAAGGATTTATGCTTTAAAAGAAAAACATGTCCTAACTGAAATGTCAAATGTAATGTGATTTCAGTGTTTTCAGCTGTGTTGTACTTGCCTTTAGCTATGGAAGTACAAATGCATGGCAATGTGCGTGTTTTTACAGTACATTTGTTCAATAAGATGTATAGTGCTTTTCTGCTAGAATCTAGCAACTTACTTGCACATGCCATGTGAAACAATGAAATATACATGGCTGGACTGTACAAGTGATTATGCTTTAAAGCAAACACACATACTAACTGG
>NW_021609115.1:0-750 GCF_004785775.1 Grammomys surdaster | reverse complement strand
TACACATTGAAATCATGTTACATGTGACATTTCAGTTAGGACGTGTGTTTGGTTTAAAGCATAAACACTTGTACCATCAGGCCATGTATATATAATAGTTTCATATGGCATGGCCAAGAAAGTTGCTAGATTCCAGCAGAAAAGCCCTACACAACTAATTGAACAAACTTAGTCTAAAATGCAGTGCAATGCACTCGTTCTTCCAGAGCAAAAGGCAAGTACAATACAGCTGAAAAGACTTTAACAATGTTCCAGAACTAAAGGGAAGTACAATACAGCTGAAGAGACTTAAACAGTGTTATATGTGACATTTCAGTTAGTTCCTGTGTTTGCTTTAAAGCATATACCCTTGTAACATCCGTTCATGCACACTACATTGATTCTTATGGTATGTATTGTGCTTTTCTGCTGGAATCTAGCAACGTTCTTGGACATGCCATATGAAACAATGAAATATACATGGCAGGATGGTACAAGGATTTATGCTTTAAAAGAAAAACATGTCCTAACTGAAATGTCAAATGTAATGTGATTTCAGTGTTTTCAGCTGTGTTGTACTTGCCTTTAGCTATGGAAGTACAAATGCATGGCAATGTGCGTGTTTTTACAGTACATTTGTTCAATAAGATGTATAGTGCTTTTCTGCTAGAATCTAGCAACTTACTTGCACATGCCATGTGAAACAATGAAATATACATGGCTGGACTGTACAAGTGATTATGCTTTAAAGCAAACACACATACTAACTGG
>NW_021609114.1:709-1408 GCF_004785775.1 Grammomys surdaster | reverse complement strand
TGTTTGGTTTAAAGCAGAAACACTTGTAACATCCGGACATGTATCATTCAGTGTTTCATTTGGAATGTTCATGTAAGTTGCTAGATTCCAGCAGAAAAGCACTATAGAACATACTGAACACAGCTAATATAAAAATACACGAATTGAAGTGTATTGTTACTTCCAGAGTTAAATGCAAGTACAACATTGCTGAAAACACCTAAATCATGTTATATGTGACATTTCAGTTAGGAAGTGTGTTTGGTTTAAAGCAAAAACACTTGTAACCTGTGGAGCTGTATGTTTCAGTGTTTCATTTGGAATGTTCAAGTAAGTTGCTAGATTCCAGCAGAAAAGCACTATAGAATGTATTGAACCAAGCTAATGTAAAAATTTGCGAATTGCAGTGTATTCTTACTTCCAGAGATAAAGGCAAGGACTAGAGAGATTTAAACAAATAAATCATGTTACATGTGACATTTCAGTTAGGAAGTGTGTTTGATTTAAAGGAGAAACACTTGTAACATGCGGACATGTATCTTTCAGTGTTTCATTTGGAATGTTGAAGTTAGTTGCTAGATTCCAGCAGAAAAGCACTATAGAACATATTGAACAAAGGTAATGTAAAAGTACGCTAATTGCAGTGTATTCTTACTTCCAGAGATAAAGGCATGTACAACAGAGCTGAAAACACATAAATCATGTTATATGTGACATTTC
>NW_021609114.1:0-699 GCF_004785775.1 Grammomys surdaster | reverse complement strand
TGTTTGGTTTAAAGCAGAAACACTTGTAACATCCGGACATGTATCATTCAGTGTTTCATTTGGAATGTTCATGTAAGTTGCTAGATTCCAGCAGAAAAGCACTATAGAACATACTGAACACAGCTAATATAAAAATACACGAATTGAAGTGTATTGTTACTTCCAGAGTTAAATGCAAGTACAACATTGCTGAAAACACCTAAATCATGTTATATGTGACATTTCAGTTAGGAAGTGTGTTTGGTTTAAAGCAAAAACACTTGTAACCTGTGGAGCTGTATGTTTCAGTGTTTCATTTGGAATGTTCAAGTAAGTTGCTAGATTCCAGCAGAAAAGCACTATAGAATGTATTGAACCAAGCTAATGTAAAAATTTGCGAATTGCAGTGTATTCTTACTTCCAGAGATAAAGGCAAGGACTAGAGAGATTTAAACAAATAAATCATGTTACATGTGACATTTCAGTTAGGAAGTGTGTTTGATTTAAAGGAGAAACACTTGTAACATGCGGACATGTATCTTTCAGTGTTTCATTTGGAATGTTGAAGTTAGTTGCTAGATTCCAGCAGAAAAGCACTATAGAACATATTGAACAAAGGTAATGTAAAAGTACGCTAATTGCAGTGTATTCTTACTTCCAGAGATAAAGGCATGTACAACAGAGCTGAAAACACATAAATCATGTTATATGTGACATTTC
>NW_021609113.1:862-1714 GCF_004785775.1 Grammomys surdaster | reverse complement strand
CAATACGTTCTATAGTGCTTTTCTGCTGGAAACTAGCAACTTAATGGACATTCCATATGTAACAATGAAAGATACATGAGCATGTTTTAAAAGTATTTCTGCTTTAAACCAAACACACTTCCTAACTGAAATGTCACATGTAACATGATTTAGGTGTTTTCAGCTCTGTTGTACTTTCCTTTAGCTCTGGTAGTAAGAATACACTGCAAAGCATGTATCTTTACATGAGGTTTGTTCAATACTTTCTATAGTGCTTTTCTGCTGGAATCTAGCAACTTACTTGGACATTCCATATGTAACAATGAAAGATACATGGCCTGCTGTTAAAAGTATTTCTGCTTTAAACCAAACACACTTCCTAACTGAAATGTCACTTGTAACATGAATTAGGTGTTTTCATCTCTGTTTTACTTGCCTTTTGCTCTGGAAGTGAGAATACACTGCAATGCCTGTATCTTTACAGTAGATTTGTCCAATACGTTCTATAGTGCTTTTCTGCTGGAATCAAGCAACTTAGTTGGACATTCCATATGTAACAGTGAGAGATACATGGCCGGGTGCTAAAAATGTTTCTGCTTTAAACCAAACACACTTCATAACTGAAATGTCATATGTAACATAATTTAGGTGTTTTCAGCTCTGTTGTACTTGCCTTTAGCTCTGGAAGAAAGAATTCACTGCAAGACGTATATCTTTACATTAGGTTTGTTCAATATGTTCTATAGTGCTTTTCTGCTGTAATCTAGCAACTTACTAGGATATTCCATATGTAACAATGAAAGATACATGGACGTGTGTTAAAAGAGTTTCTGCTTTAAACCAAACACACTCCTAACTGAAATGTCACATGTA
>NW_021609113.1:0-852 GCF_004785775.1 Grammomys surdaster | reverse complement strand
CAATACGTTCTATAGTGCTTTTCTGCTGGAAACTAGCAACTTAATGGACATTCCATATGTAACAATGAAAGATACATGAGCATGTTTTAAAAGTATTTCTGCTTTAAACCAAACACACTTCCTAACTGAAATGTCACATGTAACATGATTTAGGTGTTTTCAGCTCTGTTGTACTTTCCTTTAGCTCTGGTAGTAAGAATACACTGCAAAGCATGTATCTTTACATGAGGTTTGTTCAATACTTTCTATAGTGCTTTTCTGCTGGAATCTAGCAACTTACTTGGACATTCCATATGTAACAATGAAAGATACATGGCCTGCTGTTAAAAGTATTTCTGCTTTAAACCAAACACACTTCCTAACTGAAATGTCACTTGTAACATGAATTAGGTGTTTTCATCTCTGTTTTACTTGCCTTTTGCTCTGGAAGTGAGAATACACTGCAATGCCTGTATCTTTACAGTAGATTTGTCCAATACGTTCTATAGTGCTTTTCTGCTGGAATCAAGCAACTTAGTTGGACATTCCATATGTAACAGTGAGAGATACATGGCCGGGTGCTAAAAATGTTTCTGCTTTAAACCAAACACACTTCATAACTGAAATGTCATATGTAACATAATTTAGGTGTTTTCAGCTCTGTTGTACTTGCCTTTAGCTCTGGAAGAAAGAATTCACTGCAAGACGTATATCTTTACATTAGGTTTGTTCAATATGTTCTATAGTGCTTTTCTGCTGTAATCTAGCAACTTACTAGGATATTCCATATGTAACAATGAAAGATACATGGACGTGTGTTAAAAGAGTTTCTGCTTTAAACCAAACACACTCCTAACTGAAATGTCACATGTA
>NW_021609112.1:861-1408 GCF_004785775.1 Grammomys surdaster | reverse complement strand
TTGATCTGTTTTGTACTTGCTTTTAGTTCTTGAAGTACGAATGAATTGCAATGCCCGTATATTTACTGGATGTTTGTGCAATGAATTGTATAGTGACTTTCTGCTGGAATCTAGCAACTTTCTTGGACATGCCATATGAAACAATATACTACGCATGACCGGATGCTACAAGTGTTTATGATTTAAAGCAAACACTGGTAATAACTGAAATGTCACAAGCAACACTGTTTAAGTCTCTTCAGCTGTATTGTACTTGCCTTTAATTCTGGAAGTACGAATGCTTTGCAATGCAAATATCTTTACTGTAGGTTTGTTCAATACCTTGTATAGTGCTTTTCTACTGGAAGCTAGCAACTTCCTTGGACATTCCATATGATACAATGAAATATACATGGCTGGCTGTTATAGGTGTATAAGCATAGGAAACACTAGTCCTAACTGAAATATCATATATAACATTCTTTAAGTCTTTTGAGCTCTTTTGTACTTGCTTTTAGCTCTGGAAGTACAAATGCTTTACAATGTGTGTATCTTTACTGTAGGTTTG
>NW_021609112.1:0-761 GCF_004785775.1 Grammomys surdaster | reverse complement strand
TGGAAGTACAAATGCTTTACAATGTGTGTATCTTTACTGTAGGTTTGATCAATGTGATATACAGTGCTTTTCTGCTGTAATCTAACAACTTTCTTGGACATACCATATGAAACAATTAAATATACATGGCCGGATGGTACAAGTGTTTATGCTTCAAAGCAAACACACATCCTAACTGAAATGCGACAAATAACATGATTTCATTGTTTTCAGTGGTGTTGTACTTGGCATTACCTCTGGAAGTACGAAGGCTTTGTAATGCGAGTATGTTTACACTAGGCTTTCTCAATACGTTGTATAGTGCTTATCTATTGGAATCTATCAACTTACTTGGACATGCCATATGAAACAATGTAGAATGCATGACCGGATGGTACAAGTGTTTATGCTTTAAAGCAAACACAGGTACTAACTGAAATGTCACATTTAACGTTGTTTAAGTCTCTACAGCTGTATTGTACTTGCCTTTAGTTCTGGAAGTACGAATGCTTTGAAATGCGAGTATCTTTACTGTAGGTTTGTTCAATACGTTGTATAGTGAATTTTTGCTGGAATATAGCAACATCCTTGGACATTCCATATGAAACAATGAAATATACCTGGCTGGATGGTATAGGTGTATAAGCTTTATAGGAAACACAAGTCCTAACTGAAATATCATAGATAACGTTGTTTAAGTCTTTTGAGTTCTATTGTACTTGCTTTTAGCTTTGTAAGTACGAATACTTTAAAATGTGCATATCTTTACTGTAGGTTTGTTC
>NW_021609111.1:876-1742 GCF_004785775.1 Grammomys surdaster | reverse complement strand
CTGGAAGTAAGAATACACTGCAATTTGCGTTTTTTTACATTAGCTTTGCTCAATAAGTTCTATAGTGCTTTTCTGCTGGAATCTAGCAACTTTATTGAACATTCCATGTGAAACAATGAAAGATACATGGCTGGATGTTACAAGTGTTTCTGCTCTAAACCAAACACACTTCCTAACTGAAATATCACATGTAACATGATTTAGGTGTTTTCAGCTCTGTTGTACTTGCATTTAGCTCTGGAAGTATGAATACACTGCAATTCGCGTATATTTACTTTAGATTTGTTCAATATGTTCTATAGTGCTATTGTGCTGGAATCTAGCAACTTACTTGGACATTCCATGTGAAACAATGAAAGATACATGGCTGGACTGTAGAAGTGATTCTGCATTAAACCAAACACACGTCCTAACTGAAATGCCACATGTAACATGATTTAGGTGTTTTCAGCTCTGATGTACTTGCCTTTAATTCTGGAAATAAGAATACACAGCAATTCGCGTATTTTTATATTAGCATTGTTCAATACGTCTATAGTGCTTTTCTGCTGGAGTCTAGCACCTTACTTGGACATTCCATATGAAACATTGAAAGATACATGGCTGGATGGTACAAGTGTTTCTGCTTTAAACCAAACACACTTCCTAACTGAAATGTCACATGTAACATGATTTACGTGTTTTCAGCTCTGTTGTACTTGCCTTTAGTTCTGTAAGTAAGAATACACTGCAATTCGCGTATTTTTACATTAGTATTTTTCAATACGTTCTATAGAGCTTTTCTGCTGGAATCTATCAACTTACTTGTACATTCCATGAGAAACAATGAAAGATACATGGCTGCATGGTAAAAGTGTTTCTGCTTT
>NW_021609111.1:0-866 GCF_004785775.1 Grammomys surdaster | reverse complement strand
CTGGAAGTAAGAATACACTGCAATTTGCGTTTTTTTACATTAGCTTTGCTCAATAAGTTCTATAGTGCTTTTCTGCTGGAATCTAGCAACTTTATTGAACATTCCATGTGAAACAATGAAAGATACATGGCTGGATGTTACAAGTGTTTCTGCTCTAAACCAAACACACTTCCTAACTGAAATATCACATGTAACATGATTTAGGTGTTTTCAGCTCTGTTGTACTTGCATTTAGCTCTGGAAGTATGAATACACTGCAATTCGCGTATATTTACTTTAGATTTGTTCAATATGTTCTATAGTGCTATTGTGCTGGAATCTAGCAACTTACTTGGACATTCCATGTGAAACAATGAAAGATACATGGCTGGACTGTAGAAGTGATTCTGCATTAAACCAAACACACGTCCTAACTGAAATGCCACATGTAACATGATTTAGGTGTTTTCAGCTCTGATGTACTTGCCTTTAATTCTGGAAATAAGAATACACAGCAATTCGCGTATTTTTATATTAGCATTGTTCAATACGTCTATAGTGCTTTTCTGCTGGAGTCTAGCACCTTACTTGGACATTCCATATGAAACATTGAAAGATACATGGCTGGATGGTACAAGTGTTTCTGCTTTAAACCAAACACACTTCCTAACTGAAATGTCACATGTAACATGATTTACGTGTTTTCAGCTCTGTTGTACTTGCCTTTAGTTCTGTAAGTAAGAATACACTGCAATTCGCGTATTTTTACATTAGTATTTTTCAATACGTTCTATAGAGCTTTTCTGCTGGAATCTATCAACTTACTTGTACATTCCATGAGAAACAATGAAAGATACATGGCTGCATGGTAAAAGTGTTTCTGCTTT
>NW_021609110.1:628-1246 GCF_004785775.1 Grammomys surdaster | reverse complement strand
GCTCTGTTGTACTTGCCTTTAGCTCTGGAAGTAAGAATAAAATGCAAGTCGCTTTTTTACATTAGGTTTCTTCAATACGTTCTATAGTGCTTTGCTGCTGGAATCTAGCAACTTACTTGAACATGCCATATGAAACAATGAAAGATAGATGGTCGGATGGTACAAGTGTTTCTGCTTTAAGCCAAACACACTTCCTAACTGAAATGTCACATGTAACATGATTTAGGTGTTTTCTGCTCTGTTGTTCTTGCCTTTAGCTCTGGAAGTAAGAATACACTGCAATTCGCGTATTTTTACATTAGGTTTCTTCAATAGGTTGTATAGTACTTTTCTGCTGGAATCTAGCAACTTACTTGAACACGCCATATGAAACAATGAAAGATAGATGGACGGATGGTACAGGTGTCTCTGCTTTAAGCCAAACACTCTTCCTAACTGAAATGACACATGTAACATGATTTAGGTGTTTTCAGCTCTGTTTTACTTGCCTTTAGCTCTGGAAGTAAGAATACACTGCAATTCGCTAATTTTTACATTAGGTTTCTTCAATACATTCTATAGTTCTTTTCTGTTGGAATCTATCAACTTACTTGAACATGCCATATGAAACAATGAAAG
>NW_021609110.1:0-618 GCF_004785775.1 Grammomys surdaster | reverse complement strand
GCTCTGTTGTACTTGCCTTTAGCTCTGGAAGTAAGAATAAAATGCAAGTCGCTTTTTTACATTAGGTTTCTTCAATACGTTCTATAGTGCTTTGCTGCTGGAATCTAGCAACTTACTTGAACATGCCATATGAAACAATGAAAGATAGATGGTCGGATGGTACAAGTGTTTCTGCTTTAAGCCAAACACACTTCCTAACTGAAATGTCACATGTAACATGATTTAGGTGTTTTCTGCTCTGTTGTTCTTGCCTTTAGCTCTGGAAGTAAGAATACACTGCAATTCGCGTATTTTTACATTAGGTTTCTTCAATAGGTTGTATAGTACTTTTCTGCTGGAATCTAGCAACTTACTTGAACACGCCATATGAAACAATGAAAGATAGATGGACGGATGGTACAGGTGTCTCTGCTTTAAGCCAAACACTCTTCCTAACTGAAATGACACATGTAACATGATTTAGGTGTTTTCAGCTCTGTTTTACTTGCCTTTAGCTCTGGAAGTAAGAATACACTGCAATTCGCTAATTTTTACATTAGGTTTCTTCAATACATTCTATAGTTCTTTTCTGTTGGAATCTATCAACTTACTTGAACATGCCATATGAAACAATGAAAG
>NW_021609109.1:758-1506 GCF_004785775.1 Grammomys surdaster | reverse complement strand
TGTAACAATGAAAGATACATGGCCTGGTGTTAAAAGTGTTTCTGCTTTAAACCAAACACACTTCCTAACTGAAATGTCACATGTAACATGAATTAGGTGTCTTCACCTCTGTTTTAGTTGTCTTTTGCTCTGGAAGTGAGAATACACTGCAATGCCTGTACCTTAACAGTAGATTTGTACAATACGTTCTATATTGCTTTTCTGATGGAATCTAGCAACTTACTTGGACATTCCATATGTAACAATGAAAGATATATGGGCGTGTGTTAAAAGTGTTTCTGCTTTAAACCAAACACACTTCCTAACTGAAATGTCACATGTAAGATGATTTAGGTGTTTTCATCTCTGTTGTACTTGCCTCTAGCTCTGGAAGTAAGAAGACACTGTAACACGTGTATTTTTACATGAGGTTTGTTCAATACGTTCTATAGTGCTTTTCTGCTGGAATCAAGCAACTTACTTGGACATTCCATATGTAACAATGAAAGATACATGGCCTGGTGTTAAAAGTGTTTCTGCTTTAAACCAAACACACTTCCTAACTGAAATGTCATATGTAACATGAATTAGGTGTCTTCATCTCTGTTTTAGTTGCCTTTTCCTCTGGAAGTGAGAATACACTGCAATGCCTGTACCTTTACAGTAGATTTGTTCAATACGTTCTATATTGCTTTTCTGATGGAATCTAGCAAATTACTTGGACATTCCATATGTAACAATGAAAGATATATGGGCGTGTGTTAAAAGT
>NW_021609109.1:0-748 GCF_004785775.1 Grammomys surdaster | reverse complement strand
TGTAACAATGAAAGATACATGGCCTGGTGTTAAAAGTGTTTCTGCTTTAAACCAAACACACTTCCTAACTGAAATGTCACATGTAACATGAATTAGGTGTCTTCACCTCTGTTTTAGTTGTCTTTTGCTCTGGAAGTGAGAATACACTGCAATGCCTGTACCTTAACAGTAGATTTGTACAATACGTTCTATATTGCTTTTCTGATGGAATCTAGCAACTTACTTGGACATTCCATATGTAACAATGAAAGATATATGGGCGTGTGTTAAAAGTGTTTCTGCTTTAAACCAAACACACTTCCTAACTGAAATGTCACATGTAAGATGATTTAGGTGTTTTCATCTCTGTTGTACTTGCCTCTAGCTCTGGAAGTAAGAAGACACTGTAACACGTGTATTTTTACATGAGGTTTGTTCAATACGTTCTATAGTGCTTTTCTGCTGGAATCAAGCAACTTACTTGGACATTCCATATGTAACAATGAAAGATACATGGCCTGGTGTTAAAAGTGTTTCTGCTTTAAACCAAACACACTTCCTAACTGAAATGTCATATGTAACATGAATTAGGTGTCTTCATCTCTGTTTTAGTTGCCTTTTCCTCTGGAAGTGAGAATACACTGCAATGCCTGTACCTTTACAGTAGATTTGTTCAATACGTTCTATATTGCTTTTCTGATGGAATCTAGCAAATTACTTGGACATTCCATATGTAACAATGAAAGATATATGGGCGTGTGTTAAAAGT
>NW_021609108.1:720-1430 GCF_004785775.1 Grammomys surdaster | reverse complement strand
CTTTACAAATCAAGTGGTCTCCTTATCAATTTTCTATCTTTTCTGAATTTTAAATCAAAATATATCCTTTTTCATCAATTTCTTTGATAACTCTTTTGTTTGGTTTTTCCACAGTGTTTTCAGTTTTATGAATTTTTTGCCAAGTAAATGTTCAATTTTGTCTGGAAAAACTGTTGTAAATCATATTCGTTTGCAAATAAAATGGTCTCCTTATCAATTTTCTATTTTTTATGAATGTTCAATACAAATATCTCCATGTTCATATCTTTCTTTGATTTCTCTTCCGTTTGATTATAGTTTATCATTGGCTTTTTTATTTTTCTACAAGTTTTCACTATTTTTCCTTAAATTTTCTCTAGCTTTTTCCCAGTGTTTTCAATTTTATGAATTTTTTGCCAAGTAAATGTTCAATTTTATCAGGAAAATCTGTTTTAAGTCACATTCCTTTACAAATCATATGGTCTCCTTATCAATTTTCTATCTTTTCTGAATTGTAAATCAAAATTTCTTCTTTTTCATAAATTTCTTTGATATCTCTTTTGTTTGGGTTTTCCACAGTGTTTTCAGTTTTATGAATTTTTTGCCAATTAAATGTTCAACTTTGTCTGGAAAAACTGTTGTAAAATATATTCCTTTACAAATCAAATGGTAACCTTATCAATTTTGTATTTTTTATGAACTTTAAAAGCAAATTTCTGCTTGTTCATAAC
>NW_021609108.1:0-710 GCF_004785775.1 Grammomys surdaster | reverse complement strand
CTTTACAAATCAAGTGGTCTCCTTATCAATTTTCTATCTTTTCTGAATTTTAAATCAAAATATATCCTTTTTCATCAATTTCTTTGATAACTCTTTTGTTTGGTTTTTCCACAGTGTTTTCAGTTTTATGAATTTTTTGCCAAGTAAATGTTCAATTTTGTCTGGAAAAACTGTTGTAAATCATATTCGTTTGCAAATAAAATGGTCTCCTTATCAATTTTCTATTTTTTATGAATGTTCAATACAAATATCTCCATGTTCATATCTTTCTTTGATTTCTCTTCCGTTTGATTATAGTTTATCATTGGCTTTTTTATTTTTCTACAAGTTTTCACTATTTTTCCTTAAATTTTCTCTAGCTTTTTCCCAGTGTTTTCAATTTTATGAATTTTTTGCCAAGTAAATGTTCAATTTTATCAGGAAAATCTGTTTTAAGTCACATTCCTTTACAAATCATATGGTCTCCTTATCAATTTTCTATCTTTTCTGAATTGTAAATCAAAATTTCTTCTTTTTCATAAATTTCTTTGATATCTCTTTTGTTTGGGTTTTCCACAGTGTTTTCAGTTTTATGAATTTTTTGCCAATTAAATGTTCAACTTTGTCTGGAAAAACTGTTGTAAAATATATTCCTTTACAAATCAAATGGTAACCTTATCAATTTTGTATTTTTTATGAACTTTAAAAGCAAATTTCTGCTTGTTCATAAC
>NW_021609107.1:201-1005 GCF_004785775.1 Grammomys surdaster | reverse complement strand
CCTGACAAAATTGAACATTTACTTGGCAAAAAATTCATAAAATTGAAAACACTGTGGACAAAGCTAGTGAAAAATTCAGGAAAAATACTGAAAACTTGAAGAAAAATTAAAACCCCAATGATAAACTGTAAACAAACTGAAGAGAATTCAAAGAAAGTTATGAATAAGGAGAAATTTGATTTTAAAAATCATAAAAAATAGAAAATTGATAAGGAGAACATTTGATTTGTAAAGGAATGTGATTTAAAACAGTTTTTCGTGATAAAATTTTCTTTGATTTCTCTTCAGTTTGATTATAGTTTTCTATTTTTAGTCTCCTTATTTTTCTATTTTTTATGAATTTTAAATGAAAATTTCTCCTTTTTTCATAAATTTCTTTGGTATTTGTTTTAAGTGATTTTACCTTTATTTCTTATTCCCTTCACTTTAAGCCATTCATTAAATTTCAGTAATTTCTGGGGTAGGGCAGAAGGAAGGCATCATTCCGAATGATGGAGGCCAGCCCTGTTGGCCTCACTGGGGAAGCTGGAGGAGCAGGGACTGGCCGGCAGGCAGGTAGGTGATGTTCCGAGATTGGGAGAGCTGGTAGGCAATGTCCTCGGCAGCTTCCAGCTTCCAGCTTCCGCAGCTCGATCAGGCCATCCCCGGCGGTGGCCAGCGAGTTGGCGATCAGCTCAGCTGCCTTGGAGTCACCCTCAGCAGAGATGATGGCTGCCTTCTTCTGCTACTCAGCATTTTCCACCACGAATCTGGCTCCCCCTGCTTCCTGCTGAGCCACCTGCTTGGCTTCTACTGCCTCTGGGA
>NW_021609107.1:0-101 GCF_004785775.1 Grammomys surdaster | reverse complement strand
TGTTGACGTTCTGTAGGTCTTGGCTACCAGTGATGACCGGGACATTCCGTGGTCGAGAGAGGCAGTCAAAGATAATTGGTTTCTGTACCCAAGGGATGAGA
>NW_021609106.1:318-1023 GCF_004785775.1 Grammomys surdaster | reverse complement strand
GTACATTTAATTGTTTCATATGGCATGTCCAAGTGAGTTGGTAGATTCCAGCAAAAAAGGACTGTACAATGTACTGAACAAACCTCTGACAACACTGAAATCATGTTACACGAGACATTTCAGTTAGTATGTGTGTTTGCTTTAAAGCATAATCACTTGTACAATCCAGCCATGTATATTTCATTGTTTCATATGGCATGTGCAAGTAAGTTGCTAGATTCCAGCAGAAAAGCACTATACATCTTATATGAACAAATGTACTGTAAAAACACGCACATTGCCATGCATTTGTACTTCCATAGCTAAAGGCAAGTACAACACATCTGAAAACATGGAAATCACATTACATTTGACATTTCAGTTAGGACGTGTGTTTCTTTTAAAGCATAAACCCTTGTACCATCCTACCATGTATATTTCATTGTTTCATATGGCATGTCAAAGAACCTTGTTAGATTCCAGCAGAAAAGCACAATACAACTTATTGTACAAACCTACTCTAAAATGCATTGCAATGCCTTAGTACTTCCAGGGCAAAAGGCAAGTACAATACAGCTGAAAAGACTTAAACAATGTTACATGTGACATTTCAGTTTGGCAGTTGGGTCACTAAAATGATGACAGGAGGCCAGATTTCATCTCAGCCTGAAGTCTTGAAAGAGGAATTAAAAGCTGAATCGCCTACAGACTGTTTAACCTCAGACA
>NW_021609106.1:0-218 GCF_004785775.1 Grammomys surdaster | reverse complement strand
GGGCTGGAGCAGACACAGAGTCGGTCTGCTCCTGTCCTGTGGAGAAACTTAATCCTGAGTCATCGAGAAGCCAGTACACTCAGAGCAGCTGAAACTGAATCCAGAGTCATCGGGGACCCACTGCACTCAGAGCAGCTGGAGCCACTGCACTCTGGGCAGCTGACACAGAGTTGGTCTGCTCCTGTCCTGTGGAGAAACTGAATCCTGAGTCATCTAGG
>NW_021609105.1:902-1626 GCF_004785775.1 Grammomys surdaster | reverse complement strand
TGTATATTTCATTTTTTCATATGGAATGTCCAAGAAAGTTGCTAGATACCAGCAGAAAAGCATTATACATCGCATTGAACAAACCTACAATAAAGATACGCACATTGTAAAGCATTCGTACATTCAGAGCTAAAAGCAAGTACAATAGAGCTCAAAGGACTTAAACAACTTTATATATGATATTTCAGTTAGGACTTGTGTTTACTATAAAACTTATACACCTATAAAATCCAGCCAGGTATATTTCATTGTTTCATATGGAATGTCCAAGGAAGTTGCTATATTCCAGCAGAAAAGCACTATACAACGTATTGAACAAACCTACAGTAAAGATATGCGCATTGCAAAGCATTCATACTTCCAGAAATAAAGGCAAGTACAATAGAGCTGAAGAGACTTAAACAATGTTACATGTCACATTTCCGTTAGTACCTGTGTTTGCTTTAAAGCATAAACACTTGTACCATCCAGTCATGCATACTACATTGTTTCATATGGCATGTCAATGAAAGTTGCTAGTTCCAGCAGAAAAGCACCATACAACTTATTGAACAAACGTAGTGTAAAGATACATGCATTGCAATGCATTCGTACTTCCATAGCTAAAGGCAAGTACAACACAGCTGATACACATTGAAATCAGGTTACATGTGACATTTCAGTTAGGACTTGTGTTTGATTTAAAGCATAAACACTTGTACAATCCGGCCATGTATATATAATA
>NW_021609105.1:0-802 GCF_004785775.1 Grammomys surdaster | reverse complement strand
CTTATACACCTATAAAATCCAGCCAGGTATATTTCATTGTTTCATATGGAATGTCAAAGGAAGTTGCTATATTCCAGAAGAAATGCACTGTAAAACGTATTGAACAAACCTACAGTAAAGATACTCTCATTTCAAAGCATTCGTACTTCCAGAACTAAAGGCAAGTACAATACAGCTGAAGAGACTTAAAAAAGTTAAATATGACATTTCAGTTAGTACCTTTGTTTGCTTTAAAGCATAAACACTGGTACCATCCGGTCATGCATTCTACATTGTTTCATATGGCATGTCCAAGAAAGTTGTTAGATTCCAGCAGAAAAGCACTATACAACTTACTGAAAAAAACGTAGTGTAAAGATACGTGCATTGCAATGCATTCATATTTCCATAGGTAAAGGCAAGAACAACACAGCTGATACATATTGAAACCATGTTACATGTGACATTTCAGTTTGGACGTGTGTTTGTTTTAAAGCATAAACACTTGTACAATCCGGCCGTGTATATATTATAATTTCATATGGCATGTCCAAGAAAGTTGCTAGATTCTGGCAGAAAAGCACTGTACAACATATTGAAAAAGCCTAGTGTAAAGATACTTGCATTACAAAGCATTCGTACTTACAGAGGTAATGCCAAGTACAACACCACTGAAAACAGTGAAATCATGTTACTTGTCGCATTTCAGTTAGGATGTGTCTTTGCTTTGAAGCATAAACACTTGTACAATCCAGTCATGTATATTTAATTGTTTAATATGGTATGTCCAAGAAAGTTGCTAGATTCCAGCAGAAAAGCACTA
>NW_021609104.1:251-8005 GCF_004785775.1 Grammomys surdaster | reverse complement strand
AGCTTCAGAGGACATTGTGCAGGTGGGGAAAGGTGGGGGGTGAGGGTAAGGGCGAGGGTCCTGGCTTCTGGCATCTCCCCCTTCTCTGTTTAGTTAGAGAAGGCATCTTATGATCAATCCCAACTATGTGAATTTTGAATTTGGATGTCTAATTATGGGGGGGTCTTAGACAAGTTCACAACCCCAAAACACTGATGTGAGACGAGTCACATCGATGGTCGAAGGTTTTAGGCTGTCGACGATGGGCAACGTCAAGGGACTCCGATGTGGGTGAAAGGAGGGTGAGGGCCCTGTCTTAGGCCATGTAGGCTGCACCCACTCCCAGCACCACGCACTCCTTTTCGGCTGCATTGGGTGGGCCCCTGGGAAGTGGACCTACAATAATCCCGTCATTGGGCTAACTCACAGCCATCCTAGTCCCTTGTAAATGTTCAATTTACCAACCATTTGTCAGTTTGGGGTGTAATATTGTCATAAAGGAAGGCTCCCCAATGTTAGCGGCCATATCAAGGGCGGCCTTGGTTTAGGAAAAAGCCAATTTTTGTTGTGGTGATCAAGAGGCCAAGCTCTCTATCGAGAGAAACGGGGGCAAAGCCAGGCATACCAGGAACCCTTCTGGAGGGCGTGGAAGTCTAGCGGTCGACCGTAGGGGGGAGGCAGGGGAGCTGGCAGCTGTGTCAGTCTCCTGCAGAGTCACTTCTGGATCCTCTTCAATTTTCGGCTGATGGTAATGAACTTCAACCGTCTTCTTGATGGCAGCATCAACCTGGTTCCGTGGATGACAGGTCGCGGGTTTTGATCTCTGTCTCGCTTAATCTTGATGTCCTGCGCACATCCTCTCAATGAGGGTCCGTCCAGAGGGGTCCGTTCCTCGAGCCCCACGTCTGGGTGCCACTTGACCCGACTGGCAGGCCCTAGTTATTTGTGGGGGCGAGGAGGACTGCAACCTGCTATTCTTCAGAAGATATGGTACACTGCTTGAGTTATGGTCTCCTTGCTATTCTTCAGATGATATGGTACACTGCTTTGAGTCTATCTGCAGTTTCCAAGCAGGATCTTGCAGTTGCCAAGCTTCAGGGAACCTTGTGCAGCTGGGAAAAGGTAGGGGGTGAGGGTAAGGGCGAGGATCCTGACTTCTGGCCCATCTGGATTAGAACTTCTAATGGCAGGCATCACGGGTGATTCATTTTTGCCTGGAAAGAAAAAAGAAGGGGATTCTCAGGGAGATTTCTCTTCCCTGGATGTAAATTATTATTCATCGTATTTATGGTTGGGCCTGGCTTTGTGAGTGTATCTATTTTTTTTCATTAATATTTATGGTAGCCGGTTAGCTGTGCCTTCTGTGGTATTGGACAGGCATATCAGTCCTCGGCTCCATAAGGGAACTGGGTCTGGGGCATTCCCTTTACGGGTATGAGGGTCCTTCCCCATATCTGTGGCAAAGTTTTGTTGGTCTTGGTGGTGCCCGAGGTCACCAACATGGTCAGCAAGAGATTTGCCATGAGCTTTCAGCTTAAGAGAGAGAAAAGTGAACAAGGCATGATGGAGAGTATTTCTGGGGGGCTCCTGCTGAGGGGGTACCGTTCCCCCTCTTTTATTTTTAAAGCCAATTTTTCAGAGTTCTTGTAAAATCAGGGCTGAAGCGCCAACAGTTGCTCCTTCTACACTCAGAGAGTCATGAAGACCTTATTTAAGGATATATAAATCTATATTTATAATCTTTTGTCAAAGGATTTTTATAGCACCACTGACAATTAATCAGACTATATGATATATCGATTGGAAATAGCTTTTTCTACTTTTTGTGAGATTACCTCTCTTCTGTCAATTAACTGTTGAGGAAGTTAGGGTTTACCTCTCTCTTGAGAATATTGATCAGAGATTTAAGTTCTTTTGTGGAGAGCTTAAAATAGGATCTTAGCCAATTTGCAACTCCTAGAAACTTTTGAAATTAATTTAAGATAAGTAAACTCCCTTTTTTAAAAAAATCCTTTATCTGTGTGGGTTTTTTATTGGGTATTATACGTATTTACCTTTCAATGTTATCTCCTTTCTCATTCTCCCCCAAGATCCTTTATCCCATACCCACTCCTCCTAATTTTTGTGATGGTGTGCTCCAAACATCCTCCCAGTCCCATCTCCCTGCTCTCGAATTCCCACACAGTAGGGAATCCAAACTTTCGGGGACCTTGGCCCTCCACTTTCACTGAAGTCTAACAAGGACACCCTCAATTCCCTATACAGGTGTGTGAGTCCCTCCCTTTGTGTTCTCTGGTTTAGACTTTGGGAGTTCTGGTTGAAACTTTTGATACTCCTTCTAGAAAGGACCAACGAATTCATACTTTGGTCTTCCTTCTTCTATGTGAGTTTTATGTGGTCTGTATGTAGGTTCTTAGACATTGTGAGCTTTTGGTCTAATATCCACTTATCAATGAGTGCATACCAAGTATGTTCTTTTGAGATTGGGTCATCTCACTCAAGATGATATTTTCCAGCTCCATCCATTTGCCTAGGAATTTTGTGAACTGATTGTTCTTAATAGCTGAGTAGTATTCCATTGTATAAATGTACCACATTTTCTGCATCCATTCTTCTGTCGAAGGGCATCTGGGTTCTTTCCAACTTCTGGCTATTATAAATAAGGCTGCTATGAACATGGTGGAGCATGTGTCCCTGTTGTATGGTGAAACTTCTTTTGGGTATATGCCCAGGAGTGGTATAGCTGGGTCCCCAGGTAACACTATGTTCAATTTTCTGAGATATCGCCATACTGCCTTCCATAGTGGTTGTACCAGTTTACAATCCCACCAACAGTGGAGGAGTGTTCCTCTTTCTCCACATCCTCGCCAACATGTGCTGTCACCTGTGTTTTTGATCTTAGCCATTCTGACTGGTGTAAGGTGGAATCTCAGTGTTGTTTTCATTTGCATTTCCCTGATGACTAGTGATCCTGAACACTTCTTTAGGTGCTTCTCAACCATTCGAACTTCCTCAGTTGAGAATTCTTTGTTCAGCTCTGTGCTCCATTTTTTAATAGGGTTCTTTGATTGTCTAGAGTCTAATTTCTTCAGTTCTTTGTATACCTTGGATATTAGCCCTTTATTAGATGTAGGGTCGGTGAAGATCTTTTCCCAATCTGTTGGTTGCCGATCTGTCCTATTGACTGTGTCCTTTGCTTTACAGAAGCTTTGCAGCTTTATGAGGTCCCATTTGTCAATTTTTGTTCTTAGAGCACAGGCCATTGGTGTTCTGTTCAGGAACTTTTTCCCTGTGCCTATGTATTCCAGGCTTTTTCCCAGTTTCTCTTCTATTAGTTTCAGTGTGGCTGGTTTTAGGTGGAGGTCCTTAATCCATTTGGAATTGAGCTTTGTACAAGGAGATAAGTATGGATCAATTTGCTTTTTTCTACATGCTGACAACCAGTTGGACCAGCACCATTTGTTGAAAATGCTATCTTTTTTCCATTCGATGGTTTTAGCCCCTTTGTCAAAGATCAAGTGACCATAGGTATGGGGGTTCATTTCTGGGTCTTCTATTCTATTCCACTGATCCTCCTGCCTGTCTCTGTTCCAATACCATGCAGTTTTTATCACTATCGCTTTGTAGTACAGCTTGAAGTCAGGGATGGTGATTCCTCCAGAAGTTCTTTTATTGCTGAGAGTAGTTTTCGCAATCCTGGGTTTTTTGTTATTCCAAATAAATTTTAAGATTGCTCTATCTATCTCTGAGAAGAATTGAGTGGGAATTTTGATGGGGATTGCATTAAATCTGTAGATGGCTTTTGGCAAAATAGCCATTTTTACTATATTAATCCTTCCAATCCATGAGCATGGGAGATCTTTCCATCTTCTAAGATCTGCTTCGATTTCTTTCTTCAGGGGAATGAAGTTCTTGTCATACAGGTCTTTTACTTGCTTGGTTAGGTTCACACCTAGGTATTTTATATTATCTGTGACTATTTTGAAGGGTGTCATTTCCATAATTTCTTTCTCAGCCAGTTTATCTTTTGAGTAGAGGAAGGCTACTGATTTGCTTGAGTTAATTTTATATCCAGCCACTTTGCTAAAGTTGTTTATCAGGTTTAGGAGTTCTCTGGTGGAAGTTTTGGGGTCACTTAAGTACACTATCATATCATCTGCAAATAGTGAGATTTTGACTTCTTCCTTTCCAATTTGTATCCCTTTGACCTCCTTGTGTTGCCTAATTGCTCTGGCTAGGACTTCCAATACTATATTAAATAAGTAGGGGGAGAGTGGGCAGCCTTGCCTAGTCCCTGATCTTAGTGGGATTGCTTCAAGTTTCTCTCCATTTAGTTTAATGCTGGCTACTGGTTTGCTGTATATTGCTTTTACTATGTTTAGGTATGGACCTTGAATTCCTGACCTTTCCAAGACTTTTATCATGAAGGGGTGTTGAATTTTGTCAAATGCTTTCTCAGCATCTAGTGAGATGATCATGTGGTTTTTTTCTTTGAGTTTGTTTATATAATGGATTACATTGATGGATTTCCGAATATTGAACCAACCCTGCATTCCTGGGATGAAGCCAACTTGATCATGATGGATAATTGTTTTGATGTGTTCTTGGATTCGGTTCGCTAGAATTTTATTGAGTAATTTTGAATCAATGTTCATAAGAGAGATCGGCCTGAAGTTCTCTTTCTTTGTTGGGTCTTTGTGTGGCTTAGGTATGAGTGTAATTGTGGCTTCAAAGAATGAGTTGGGTAATGTACCTTCTGTTTCTATTTTGTGGAATAGTTTAAAAAGAATTGGAATTAGGTCTTCCTTGAAGGTCTGATAGAATTCTGCACTAAAACCGTCTGGTCCCGGGCTTTTCTTTGTAGGGAGACTTTTAATGGCTGCCTCTATTTCTTTTGGGGTTATGGGATTGTTTAGATGGTTTATCTGGTCCTGATTTAACATTGGTAACTGGTATTTGTCTAGGAAATTGTCCATTTCATCCAAATTTTCCAATTTTGTTGAATATAGGCTTTTGTAGTAGGATCTGATGATTTTTTTAATTTCCTCAGTTTCTGTTGTTATGTCACCCTTTTCATTTCTGATTTTATTAATTTGGATACTGTCTCTCTGCCCTCTGATTAGTCTAGCTAAGGGTTTATCTATCTTGTTGATTTTCTCAAAGAACCAGCTCCTAGTTTTATTGATTCTTTGGATAGTTCTTTTTGTTTCTATTTGGTTGATTTCAGCCCTGAGTTTGATTATTTCCTGCCGTCTACTCCTCTTGGGTGTATTAGCTTCTTTTTGTTCTAGGTCTTTCAGGTGCTCTGTCACGCTGTTAGTGTATGCTCCCTCCAGTTTCTTTTTGTAGGCACTTAGAGCTATGAATTTTCCTCTTAGCACTGCTTTCATTGTATCCCATAGATTTTGGTATGATGTGTCATCATTTTCATTAAATTCTAAAAAGTTTTTAATTTCCTTCTTTATTTCTTCCCTTACCTGATTATCAAGGAGTAGGGTGTTGTTCAATTTCCATATGAATGTGGGCTTTCCATTCTCTTTGTCATTTTTGAAGACCAGCCTTAGACCATGGTGATCTGACAGGATGCAGGGAATTATTTCAATTTTCTTATATCTGTTGAGGCCTGTCTTGTGCCCAATTATATGGTCTATTTTGGAGAAGGTACCATGAGGTGCTGAGAAAAAGGTATATTCTTTTGCTTTAGGGTGAAATGTTCTATAGATATCTGTTAAGTCCATTTGGTTCATAACTTCTGTGAGTTTTACTGTATCTCTATTTAGTTTCTGTTTCCATGATTTATCCATTGCTGAGAGTGGGGTGTTGAAGTCTCCCACTATTATTATGTGAGGTGCAATGTGTGTTTTGAGCTTTAGTAAGGTTTCTTTTATGTAAGTCGACGCTCTTGTATTTGGCGCATAGATATTCAGAATTGAGAGTTCATGTTGGTTGACTTTTCCTTTGACAAGTATGAAATGCCCTTCCTTATCCTTTTTGATAGTTTTAAGTTGAAAGTCGATTTTATTCGATATTAGGATGGCTACTCCCGCTTGTTTCTTAGGACCATTTGCTTGAAAAATTGTTTTCCAACCTTTTACTCTAAGGTAGTGTCTGTCTTTGTCACTGAGGTGGGTTTCCTGTAAGCAGCAAAAAGCTGGGTCCTGTTTGCGTATCCAGTCCGTTAGCCTATGCCTTTTTATTGGGGAATTGAGTCCATTGATGTTAAGAGATATTAAGGAGAGGGTGTTGTTGCTTCCTGTCATTTTTGCTAATAATGGAGACATCGTTTGTGTGGTTATCTTCTTTTGGGTTTGATGGAAAAGGATTATTTTCTTGCTCTTTCTAGGGTATGATTGCCCTCCTTGTATTGGATCTTTCCTGCTATTATCCTTTGTAGAGCTGGATTTGTGGGAAGATACTGTGCAAATTCAGTTTTGTCATGGAATATCTTAGTTTCTCCATCTATGGTAATTGAGAGTTTTGCTGGGTAAAGTAGCTTGGGCTGGCATTTATGTTCTCTTAGGGTTTGTATGATATTTGTCCAGGATCTTCTGGCTTTTATAGTATCTGGTGAGAAGTCAGGTGTAATTCTGATAGGTTTGCCTTTATATGTTATTTGGCCTTTTTCCCTAACTGCTTTTAAAATTCTTTCTTTGTTTTGTACATTTTGTGTCTTGATTATTATGTGACGGGAGGTGTTTCTTTTTTGATCTAGTCTGTTTGGCGTTCTGTAGGCTTCTTGTGTGATTATGGGCATCTCATTCCTTAGGTTAGGGAAGTTTTCCTCAATAATTTTGTTGAAGATATTTACTGGCCCTTTAAGTTGGGAATCTTCACTCTCATCTATACCTATTATCCTTAGGTTTGGTCTTCTCATTGTGTCCTGGATTTCCTGGATATTTTGAGATAACAACTTTTTGCATTTTGCATTTTCTTTGATAGTTGTGTCGATATTTTCTAAGGTATCTTCTGCACCTGAGATTCTTTCTTCTATTTCTTGTATTCTGTTGGTGATGCTTGTGTCTATGACTCCTGATTTCTTTCTTAGGTTTTCTATCTCCAGGATATTCTCCCTTTGTGCTTTCTTTATTGTTTCCACTTCCATTTTTATGTCCTGGATGGTTTTGTTCAATTCCTTCATCTGTTTGTTTGTGTTTTCTTGTAATTCTTTAAAGGATTTTTGTGTTTCTTTAAGGACTTCATCCTGTTTTCCTGTGTTCTCCTCAAGTTTTTTGATAGTGTTATTTACTTCTTTCTTGAAGTCCTCTAGCATCATCATTAGAAGTGATTTTAGATCTGGTTCTTGTTTTCCTGGTGATATGGGGAGTTCAGGACTTTCTAATGTGGGAGAACTAGGTTCTGATACTGGCAAGTACCTTGGGTTGCTGGTGCTTGTGTTCTTGCGCTTGCCTTTCGCCATCTGTATCGCCTTTGTGCTATCAGTGCTGTCTCTGACAGGGGCCTGTCTTTCCTATTATCTAGGTTGTGTCAGAACTGTTTGGGATGAGTTTTGCTGCTTGAGTTAGAGCTGAGGCCCAAGATGTGCTCAGTGTTCAGGTGGAAACCGGAAGGGGCCTGGGCTCCGGGTCAGGAGAGGATTCCTGGGTCTCAGTGAGTCCCAGTGGGTCCCAGTGGGTCCCAGTTGCTCCCTGATTGGAGGCAAGAACTGCCACCTCCTAGCCTAAGAAATTGCTTGGCACAGAGGTCCTGTGAGCCCCGCTTCCTCTTGATTCTGCGAGATTGGGTGCAGAGCTGCCTCCCGGGATCTGTGAGTGCTC
>NW_021609104.1:0-241 GCF_004785775.1 Grammomys surdaster | reverse complement strand
TGGAGCCCGCCCCGGGCCAGGAGCGAATTCCTGGGTCCCAGTGGGTCCCGGTTGCTCCTTGTTTGGGGAGAGTGTTGCTTTTACCTTACCTGGGATGCTGCGTGAGTTCAAGCTCCTGGGAGTCCCTGTTTCTCTCGGTTTTCTGGGGTTGAGTACGGAGCTGCCGCCTGCGACCTACTCTATGCTCGGGCCCCGAAGTCATTCTTTTTAATAGCTGAGTAGTACTCCATTGTGTAAATGT
>NW_021609103.1:995-1197 GCF_004785775.1 Grammomys surdaster | reverse complement strand
GGCAAGTACAACACAGCTGAAAACACCTAAATCATGTTACATGTGACATTTCAGTTAGGAAGTGTGTTTGGCTTACAGCAGAAACACTTGTACCACCCGGACATATATCTTGCCTGGTTTCATATGGAATGTCCAAGTAAGTTGCTAGATTCCAGCAGAACAGCACATTAGAACGTATTGAACAACCCTAATGTAAAGATAG
>NW_021609103.1:0-895 GCF_004785775.1 Grammomys surdaster | reverse complement strand
AAGCAAGTACAACACAGCTGAAAACACCTAAATCATGTTACATGTGACATTTTAGTTAGGAAGTGTGTTTGGCTTACATCAGAAACACTTGTACCACCCGGACATGTATCTTACATGGTTTCATGTGGAATGTTCAAGTAAGTTGCTAGATTCCAGCAGAAAACTACATTAGAACGTATTGAACAACCCTAGTGTAAAGATAGGCGCAATTCAGCACATTCTTTCTTACACAGCTAAAGGCAAGTAAAACACAGCTGAAAACACCTAAATAATGTTACATGTGACATTTCAGTTAGCAAGTGTGTTTGGATGACAGCAGAAACACTTTTTCCACCCGGCCACGTATCTTTCATGGTTTCATATGGAATGTCCAAGTAAGTTGCTAGATTCCAGCAGAAAAGCACATTAGAACGTACTGAACAACCCTAATGTAAAGATAGACGCAAATCAGCACATTCTTACTTGCAGACCTAAAGGCAAGTGCAACACAGCTGAAAACACCTAAATCATGTTACATGTGACATTTCAGTTAGGAAGTGTATTTGGCTTACAGCAGAAACACTTGTAACACCTGGCCATGTATCTTTTATTGTTTGAAACTTAATGTCCATGTAAGTTGCTAGATTCCAGCAGAAAAGCACATTAGAATGTATTGAACAACCCTAATGTAAAGATAGGCGCAATTCAGCACATTCTCACTTGCAGAGTTAAAGGCAAGTACAAAACAGCTGAAAACACCTAAATCATGTTACATGTGACATTTCAGTTAGGAAGTGTGTTTGGCTTACAGCAGAAACACTTATACCACCAGGACATGTATCTTACAAGGTTTCATATGGAATGTCCAAGTAAGTTGCTAGATTCCAGCAGAACAGCACATTAGAATGTATTGAAC
>NW_021609102.1:620-1230 GCF_004785775.1 Grammomys surdaster | reverse complement strand
GGAGTGTAGCAGCTTACCTGTGACATTTCAGTTAGGAAGTGTGTTTGGTTTACAGCAGAAACACTTGTAGCACACAGCCATGTATCTTATGTTGTTCATAGGAAATGTCCAGGTAAGCTGCTACACTCCAGCAGAAAAGCACATTTGAATGTATTGAACAAAATTAACGTAAAGGTAAGAGCAATTCAGCACATTCTTACTTGCAGAGCTAAAGGCAAGTACAGCACAGCTGAAAACACCAGAATCATGTTAAATGTGACATTTCAGATAGGAAGTGAGTTTGGTTTACAGCAGAAACACTTGTACCACCTGGCCATGTATCTTATATTGTTTCAGAGGAAATGTCCAGGTAAGCTGCTACATTCCAGCAGAAAAGCACATTTGAACGTATTGAACAACACTAATATAAAGGTAAGAGCAATTCAGCACATTCTTACTTGCAGAGCTAAAGGCAAGTACAACACAGCTGAAAACACCTAAATCATGTTACATGTGACATTTCAGATAGGAATTGTGTTTGGTTTACAGCAGAAACACTTGTACCACCTGTCCGATTATCTTCCATGGTTTCATATGGAATGTCCAAGTAAGTTGCTAGATTCCAGTAGAA
>NW_021609102.1:0-610 GCF_004785775.1 Grammomys surdaster | reverse complement strand
GGAGTGTAGCAGCTTACCTGTGACATTTCAGTTAGGAAGTGTGTTTGGTTTACAGCAGAAACACTTGTAGCACACAGCCATGTATCTTATGTTGTTCATAGGAAATGTCCAGGTAAGCTGCTACACTCCAGCAGAAAAGCACATTTGAATGTATTGAACAAAATTAACGTAAAGGTAAGAGCAATTCAGCACATTCTTACTTGCAGAGCTAAAGGCAAGTACAGCACAGCTGAAAACACCAGAATCATGTTAAATGTGACATTTCAGATAGGAAGTGAGTTTGGTTTACAGCAGAAACACTTGTACCACCTGGCCATGTATCTTATATTGTTTCAGAGGAAATGTCCAGGTAAGCTGCTACATTCCAGCAGAAAAGCACATTTGAACGTATTGAACAACACTAATATAAAGGTAAGAGCAATTCAGCACATTCTTACTTGCAGAGCTAAAGGCAAGTACAACACAGCTGAAAACACCTAAATCATGTTACATGTGACATTTCAGATAGGAATTGTGTTTGGTTTACAGCAGAAACACTTGTACCACCTGTCCGATTATCTTCCATGGTTTCATATGGAATGTCCAAGTAAGTTGCTAGATTCCAGTAGAA
>NW_021609101.1:352-6290 GCF_004785775.1 Grammomys surdaster | reverse complement strand
TTTTTTGAATCCATTCCTCAGTTGAAGGACATCTGGGTTCTTTCCAGCTCCTGGTTATTATAAATAAGGCTGCTATGAACATAGCTGAGCATATGTCCTTGTTATATGTTCGAGCATCTTCTGGGTATATGCCTAGGAGTGGTATAGCTGGATCCTCGGGTAATGCTATGTCCAATTTTCTGAGGAACCGCCAGACTGATTTCCAAAGTGGTTGCACCATCTTGCAGTCCCACCAACAATGGAGGAGTGTTCCTCTTTCTCCACACCCTCGCCAGCATCTACTATCACCTGAGTTTTTAATCTTAGCCATTCTGACTGGTGTGAGATGGAATCTCAGGGTTGTTTTGATTTGCATTTCCCTGACGACTAAGGATGCTGAACATTTCTTTAGATGCTTCTCGGCCATTCGAGTTTCTTCCGTTGAAAATTCTTTGTTAAGCTCTATACCCCATTTTTTAATAGGGTAATTTGGTTGCCTGGAGTCTAATTTCTTGAGTTCTTTGTATATATTGGATATTAGCCCTCTATCAGATGAAGGATTGGTAAAGATCTTTTCCCAATTTGTTGGTTGTCGTTTTGTCCTATTGACAGTGTCCTTTGCCTTACAGAAACTTTGCAATTTAATGAAGTCACATTTGTCAATTCTCGATCTTAGAGCATATGCCATTGGAGTTCTGTTCAGGAACTTTTCCCCTGTGCCCAAGTATTCGAGGCTTTTCCCCACCTTCTCTTCTATTAGTTTCAGTGTATCTGGTTTTATGTGGAGGTTCTTTATCCACTTAGACTTGAGCTTTGTACAAGGGGATAAGAATGGATCAATTTTCATTCTTCTACATGTTGTCTTCCAGTTGAACCAGCACCATTTGTTGAAAATGCTGTCCTTTTTCCACTGGACAGTTTTAGCTCCTTTGTCAAAGATCAAGTGACCATAGGAGTGTGGGTTCATTTCTGGGTCTTCAGTTCTATTCCATTGATCTTCCTGCCTGTCTCTGTACCAATACCAGTTAATTTTTATCACTATTGCTCTGTAGTACAGCTTGAGGTCAGGGATGGTGATTCCTCCAGAAGTTAACATGTATAACTTATATTTAATGAAATTTGACTGACCATGGCAGGACAATTTACTTTCAAAAGGCCATCTAAAGAGACCTTTGTCCACTGAAGAATTTATGTCATTTACAGTGATGAAATATGTAATACCAATATCATCCAGCTCTTGGATGCTATCTATGGTTAAAGCACGGGAAACAGCTACACTTATGGGGCATTAATTTCCATACCTAAGAAGAAGACCAGCTCTGAGACTGTTAGTGGTCAGCAATCACTACATGTGAATGACTATATCTTTAACTTATTTCTACACCTGTCATTGTAAGGGAGCTCAAAAAAGAACAACTCTATTTTTTACTCCCTATCCAGTGCACACACTTAAGGTCTGATAATAAGGTAATTATATGAAGAGTAATCAGTTTTAAACCTGTTTATACTTGTTGCCTCGGGTAAGATATTAAGAGATGTCACCAAATTTGTTAATTACTGTGTAGTTAGCATATATATCCAATACAAGTTTGCTAACATTTTGATTTCTCATAGCTTAAGACAATATATCTACCCTTGAAATTTTTCAGTTGATTCTGAATAAAGATACATTATTGCATTTGAAATTTTGTAGATTTTAATATAATTACACATTTAATTTGTGGTTTATACTTGAACAAAATTGAATTGTCAAAAATATCTAATAGCTTTTTAATGATTATGCCAGTAGCTTTAATTCATAAGATTAAAATAAATATTTAGAAACTATACATTTCAATTTTAGGTAGCTGTTAATGTATTGTTCTCTAATTATTTATTATTTATCTGTCTTTTATCCTTAGCAGGAAAAGTTTTTCAACAGAATGTACACAAAATGGCCACGTAATTATTGATTTAAGGACAATATCATGTACCCAATAGATTTTTATTAACTACAATATAAAATTTTAATTGTGGTTTATCATTATATCACAAAGAAAAATAGAAAATTGGTATTTACTAGTTATATATTTGGAAAGATTAATCAGTGTTTACTACATATGAGGCTACTTTTGGAGGACAATTAGATTTATTATTCTTTTGTGTTTCTTATAAATATGAATACTAATAGGGACTTTGAATTTTCAGGATTATTATGAACTAAGTTACATTTCTGCATAGAAGAAACTTAATTCCTAAGTGTCCACAATGGCCACCACCATTAGGATCCCAGAAGAATTCACTAACAGGCAATACAGTAACTACAATCTCTTGAGATACAGAAAGGACAAAAGAAATCAAGAAGCAAAACACCCATCCAACAAAGACAAGAGAAAATATCACCCTGAGAATTACATTCTTCCTAAATTTACATGTGCAGACATCAGCATAAAAACACAATAAATAACAGCCAGGACAATATCTCCACAAGAGTATTGTAACCCTACTACAATGGGTTCTGAATACTGTAACATAGTTGAAGCACAGAGAAAAGACCTTAAACCTTATGAATATCAATAAATCCCCAAAAGAGAAAATTAATAAATTCCTTAAAGAAACACATGAAAATGCAAACAGAGGAAGAAATGAATAGAACAGTGCAAGGCAGGAAAGTAGATATAGAATCAGTAAAGAAAACTCAACCAGAAAGAGAAATGAAAGTGAAAGTTTAGGAATTTGTGTAGGAACCTCAGAGGCAAACTTTACCAAGAAAATACAAAAGATAGGAAAAGAGAATTTCATACAAGGAAGACAAAATATAAGAAATGGCTACTTCAGTGAGAGAAAATGTTAAATCTAAAATAATCCTATCACAAAACATCCAGGAAATTTGGGACACTATATATTTTTGTTTGCATTTCTATTGATTTGAAGAGGAACCATGAGCACTACAACTCTTATAAAGGAAAATATTTAGTTGGGGCTGGCTTACAGTTTCAGAAGTTCATTATCTTTATGGCAGACATGGTGTTGAAACAGGAGATGAGAGTTCTATTTCTTGATCTGTAGGCTGCAGAATTGACTATGTACCACAATGTGTGTAGTTTGAACACAGAATACCTCAAAGCCTGCTCGAACTGTGACAGACTTCCTACAAGGCCACACCTATTCCAATAAGGCCACCCTTCTTTATAGTGCCACTCCCTATAGACCAAGAAGTCAAACACATGAGTATATAAGAATCATTGCTATTTAAATGGACATACTCTAAAAAGACAAATTTAAGAACAATAGGAATAGAATAAGGTAAAGAAAGCCAGACCAAATTCCTAGAAAATATTTTCAACAAAATCATAGAAGAAAATTTTCCCAACTTTAAGAAGAAGATGCCTATATAGTTATAAAAAGCATACAGAACACCAAATAGACATAATCAGAAAAGAAATTCCTCTTGGCACATAATAATAGAAACACTAAACATACAGGATGAAGAATGAATATGAAAAACTTCAAGGACAAAAAAAACCAAGTAACATAAATGCATATCTACTAGAATAAGCACTAACTTCTCAATGGAGACACTGAGAGCCATTAGGACCTAGACACATGTTTTACAGACTCTAAGGGACCACAGATTTCAGTCCACATTACTATAAACAGAAAACATTCAATCATAATAGATGAATAAAATTAGAAATTTCATGATAAACCCAAATAACAATATCTTTTCAAGGCAGTCCTTCTCAATATTAAAATATGGTTATTCATGGATCTTAAAAGGACAATTTTCAACTTCTAATGGAAATACAAAACCACAAAACACAAGAGTAGCAAAATGAAATTTATAAAATTCTATTCCTGCTGAAGGAGTTGAAGGGGACTACAACCCAAGAACAACATTATGAACCAACCAGATCTCCCAGAGCTCCCATGGACTAAACCACCAGGTAAACAACCCACCCACATGGATAGCTCCATGGCCCCTACTACATGTGTAACAGAGGACTGCCTTATCTGGCATCAATAGGACAGGAGTGCTTAGTCCTGTGGAAGCTTGTGGCTCCAGCAAAGAGGGATGTGATAGAGGTGCAGCAGAAGTTGGTGGGTGGGTGGGGAATTACCCTCTTAGAGGCAAAACGGAGGGAATATGGAATGGGAGTTGTAGAGGGGATATTGCAAAGGGGGACAACATTTACATGTAAATAAATAAAATAATCAATAAAAGATACAAATAAATAAAATTCCATTTCTGTTTTCAAACTGTACTAAAGAGCTATAATGATAAAAAGAATCATACTATTGTGACAAAAAGATATGTTGCCCAATCAAATCCAACTGAAGATCAGATATAAATTTATATACAGATGGATATATAAGTTTGATAAAGAATTAAGAAATACATAGTTGATAAAAGACGGCATGTTCAACAAATGGTCCAGTCTATTTTAATGGCTTCCCAAAGGAGAATCCAAATAAATCCATATTTATACCACCATACACAAAACTCAATGCAAAATGAGTTTAAGAATTCAACATAAAACAAAATGCACTCAGTCTTATAGGACAGACAGTGGAGAATAGCCTTGAAATCAGCTTTGACACAGGGATGACTTTCTGAACAGGATACCATCAGAATTGGTCTTAAAATCAGCAATTAATAAGTGAGACCTCATCAAACTGAGAAACTGCTACACAGCAAGAAACCTCTTCATTCAGAAAAATCAGTGCCTAGAGAATGGAAAAATTTTTTTACCAACTACACATACATAGAAGGATAATTCTGAGAATATGTAAACAGCTCTAAAAAAAACAAATGACCCAATCAAAAATGGGCACAAATCTAAACAGAAAATGTTCAAAAGAGGAACTTCAAATCACCAAGTAATGCTCACATATAAAACATACTTAATCATCAGGAAAATAGAAATCAAAACAAACTAGACATTTTATCTTAACCCATTAGAATGGTGAAATTTATTAAAACAAGTGACACCTAATGCTATTGAAGATGTACAGCAATAGAAATACTCTTCTATTACTAGTGGGAGTGCAAATCTGCATAGTCACTATGGAAATCAGTGTGATATTTCAACATGAAAATGGGAATCAATCACCTGAAGATCTTGCAATATTACTCTTGGGCATATACACAAGGTACAGTTCATCCTACCACAGACACACCTGTATAACCATATTTATTGTTGGTTTATTCGTAATCAACAGAATTTGCAAACAATCTTGATGTCCCTAAATGAATGAATGGATAAAGAAAATGAGGTACATTTACATGATGGCTATTTACTCAGGCATTTAAAGAAAATGATATTCACATATAAATGAATGGACTAAGAATCATCCAAAGCAAGAAAACAGAACCAGAAAGAATAATATAGTACATTTGTGCTCATATATGGATATTAACTATTAAATCAATGAAAACCAAACTAGAATCTTAAAAATCACAAAGGATAGGTATAAAATAAGGTACAGGTTATGGAGGAGATAGGTATCTCTTGAAATAAGGAGGTAGAAATAAATTTGTAGATTCTTTTTTGGAGTGGTAAAAGATCGATTAGGAGGATCAAGTGGAAAGTGGAACAATATAGGGAGAATGAGAGAGACAGATAAATTTAAGCACAATTTGTGGGATATGTAGAAACAATACTGTAGAGGTTTCTTAAAATATATACGTGTATGAAAGCAATTTAAATAAAATCACTCCATAGTATTGGACATCTCTTGCTACCAATAAAAGCAGTTTGTGCATGGAATGGGTTGCATTTAACTTGGTTGTTGGCCTTTGTAACTTCTAAACAACAGCTTGTTGTAAAAACTGTAAGTTGCTGTAAGAGGCCTCATTGCTGAAGACAGTATCTAAAACCTATTGAACATGGAAGAGTCGACTTGATGACTACATAGATCTTTCAGTCATGTGTGCTAGTATCTTTTTTTTTTTTTTTTTTTTTTTTTTTTTTTTTTT
>NW_021609101.1:0-252 GCF_004785775.1 Grammomys surdaster | reverse complement strand
CCCACCCTCAAAATTCCCACCCCCTGGGGCATCCAGCCTTCATGAGGTCAAGGTTCTCTTCTTCCACCTATGCCCAGCAGGGCCCTCCACTTTTACATATTCAGCTGAAGCCCTGGATCCCCCCCTAAGTGCTCCCAGGCTGGTGGTTTAGACCCTGGGAGCTGTGGTTGGTTGGTATTGTTGCTCTCCTCATGGTGCCACAAACCCTTTCAGCTCCTTCAGTCTTCACTCTAACTCCTCTATTGAGAACCC
>NW_021609100.1:671-2497 GCF_004785775.1 Grammomys surdaster | reverse complement strand
GCAAGTACAACAGACCTGAAAACACCTAAATCATGTTACCTGTGACATTTCAGTTAGGAAGTGTGTTTGGCTTAAAGCAGAAACACTTGTACCATCCAGCCATGTATCTTTCATTGTTTCATATGGCATGTTCAAGTAAGTTGCTAGATTGAAGCAGAAAAGCACTATAGAACGTATTGAAGATACCTAATGTAAAAATACGCAAATTGCAGTGTATTCTTACTACCAGAGCTAAAGGCAAGTACAACAGAGTTGAAAACACCTGACATTTCAGTTAGGAAGTGTGTTTGGCTTAAAGAAGAAACACTTGTACCATCTGGCCATGTATCTTTCATTGTTTCATATGGCATGTTCAAGTAAGTTGCTAGATTCCAGTAAAAAAGCACAATAGAATGTATTGAAGAAACCTAATGTAAAAATACGCAAATTGCAGTGTATTCTTACTACCAGAGCTAAAGGCAAGTAACAACAGAGTTGAAAACACCTGATATTTCAGTTAGGAAGTGTGTTTGGCTTAAAGCAGAAACACTTGTAACATCCGGCCATGTATCTTTCATTGTTTCATATGGCATGTTCAAGTAAGTTGCTAGATACCAGCAGAAAAGAACTATAGAACGTATTGAAGAAACCTAATGTAAAAATACGCGATTTGCAGTGTATTCTTACTTCCAGAGAGTGATAGGCAAGTACAACAGAGCTGAAATCATCTAAATCATGTTACCTGTGACATTTTAGTTAGGAAGTATGTTCGGCTTAAAGCAGAAACACTAGTACCATCCGGCCATGTATCTTTCATTGTTTCATATGGCATGTTCAAGTAAGTTGCTAGATTCCAGTATAAATGCACAATAGAACGTATTGAAGAAACCTAATGTAAAAAACCGCGAATTGCAGTTTATTCTTACTTCCAGATCTAAAGACAAGTACAACAATGCTGAAAACTTCTAAATCACGTTACCTGCGACATTTAAGTTAGGAAGTGTGTTTGCCTTAAAGCAGAAACACTTGTACCATAAGGCCATGTATCTTTCATTGTTTCATGGGGCATGTTCAAGTAAGTTGCTAGATTCCAGCAGAAAAGAACTATAGAACATATTGATGAAACCTAATGTAAAAATACGAGAATTGCAGTGTATTCTTACTTCCAGAGCTAAAGGCAAGTACAACAGCGGTGAAATCACCTACATCATGTTACCTGTGTCATTTCAGTTAGGAAGTGTGTTTGGTTTAAAGCAGAAACACTTGTACACTCCGGCCATGTATCTTTCATTGTTTCATATGGCATGATCAAGTAAGTTGCTAGATTCCAGCAGAAAAGCACTATAGAACGTATTGAAGCAACCTAATGTAAAAATACGCGAATTGCACTGTATTCTTAATTCCAGAGCTAAAGGCAAGTACAACAGAGCTGAAAAAACCTAAATCATGTTACCTGTGACAATTCAGTTAGGAAGCGTGTTTGGCTTAAAGCAGAAACACTTGTATCATCCGGCTATGTATCTTTCATTGTTTCATATGGCATGTTCAAGTAAGTTGTTGATTACAGCAGAAAATCACTATAGAACGTATTGAAGAAACCTAATGTAAAAATACACGTTTTGCAGTGTATTTTTACTTCCAGAGAGCGAAAGGCAAGTACAATAGGGCTTAAAACACCTAAATCATGTTACCTGTGACATTTCAGTTAGGAAGTGTGTTTGGCTTAAAGCAGAAACACTTGTACACTCCGGCCATGTGTCTTTCATTGTTTCATATGGCAAGTTCAAGTAAGTTGCTACATTCCAGCAGAAAAGCACTATAGGATGTATTGAAGAAACCTAATGTAA
>NW_021609100.1:0-571 GCF_004785775.1 Grammomys surdaster | reverse complement strand
AGGAAGTGTGTTTGGCTTAAAGCAGAAACACTTGTAACATCCGGCTATGTATCTTTCATTGTTTCATATGGCATGTTCAAGTAAGTTGCTACAATCCAGCAGAAAAGCACTATAGGATGTATTGAAGAAACCTAATGTAAAAATACAAGAATTGAAGTGTATTCTTACTTCCAGAGCTAAAGGCAAGCACAACACAGCTGAAAACTCCTAAATCATGTTACCAGTGACATTTGAGTTAGGAAGTGTGTGTGGCTTAATGCAGAAAAACTTGTACAATCCGGCCATGTATCTTACATTGTTTCATATGGCATGTTCAAGTAAGTTGCTAGATTCCAGCAGAAAAGTACTATAGAACGTATTGAAGAAACCTAATGCAAAAATACGCGAATTGCAGTGTATTCTTACTTCCAGAGCTAAAGGCAAGTACAACAGAGCTGAAAACACCTAAATCATGTTACCTGTGACATTTCAGTTAGGAAGTGTGTTTGGCTTAAAGCAGAAACACTTGTACCATCCGGCCATGTATCTTTCATTGTTTCATATGGCATGTTCAAGTAAGTTGCGAGATTCC
>NW_021609099.1:783-1315 GCF_004785775.1 Grammomys surdaster | reverse complement strand
TACATTTCTTACAGCTGGGGATAGTCATGCAGGGACAAACAAGACTGCTTCCAGGGGCCAGCCACAGATTAAATGTGGACATCAGCAATGGCAATGTGTCAAACAGGATTTGAGTGTTTACACGTCTTGAATAGCCTGAAAACCTGCAGTCTGCTGAGCCGGGTGCCTGAAAGGCTTTTAATTCCCAACGCCCTTCTGGGGTGGCAGTTCAGTAAATCTTTCTAGTAAGTTTCCATGAGTTCACCACCAACATCAGCAACATAACAATGTCTCCATCCCCAGCCTCATCCTCTCCCCAAGTACCAGAGTTGAAGCACAAGGCTTTAGCTGTTTTTCTGTTACTGCGCAAAACTCCACAGCAAGGCAAGTTGTAGGGAAAAAAAGTTAATTTGATTTCTTGTTCCGGAGGGTTAGAGTTCACCATGGTGGTGACAACATGGGGACAGGCAGGAAGCATAGCAGCTGGAGCAGGAAGCTGAGAACTCACATCTTCAAACCTCAGCAAAATGCAGAGAGAGAGAGAGAGAGAGAG
>NW_021609099.1:0-683 GCF_004785775.1 Grammomys surdaster | reverse complement strand
AAGCCTTCTTCCTTCCTTCCTTCCTTCCTTCCTTCCTTCCTTCCTTCCTTCCTTTCTTTTTTAATAACTTACTAAATTCAACTAGTGCTGCCTGCATGCACTTAGCATGGACATCATAACAACAGCCACATCCCCAAAGACAAGTGACACTCCCTCCATCCCCAGCAGCCATCAATTGCAAATAGCTCCTCAGCTAGGTGTAAGGCTTCCCCACCATCCATAACTGGTCTGTGGGATGTCCACTGATTTAGTCTTGTGCTGGTCTAACTAAGTCTGTGGGTGTAACAGCCATATCATATCCAGAGGATGGCTGCAGCTCCTCCTGGATCCTCTGGCTCACCGTCCCGGCCTTCGGGGGCTTGATACAAACTCCCCACTTGACACTTAATAATCACGTGTCTTCAGCTCTCTGCCAAATTTTGAGTCTCTACATTAACCGCAGCCCACTGCACAGAGGAGCTTCTCTGACCATGGTTTAAAATAGCCTTCATCTATGGCTGCAACATACATTTTTTTTATAATTTATTTTTTCTCAAATCATAATTCATTCACACAGGGGTTATAAACACAGAAAGGCAGGATGTGGGGAAGGGAATGACACTGGAGTGTGGGTGATCAGGAGGAATACAGATATCACCAGAACCGGGTATCGGCTGGGTGAAGGTTCAGGGGACAAGTCACTA
>NW_021609098.1:1959-3265 GCF_004785775.1 Grammomys surdaster | reverse complement strand
GTCAGGAAAAACTGTTTTAAATCACATTCCTTTACAAATCAAATGGTATCCTTATCAATTTTCTATTTTTTATGAATTTTAAATGAAAATTTCGCCTTTTTTCATAAATTTCTTTGATATTTTTTTAAGTGATTTTACCTTTATTTCTTATTTCCTTCACTTTAAGCCAATCATTAAATTTCACAGTGATTTCTGGGGTGAGGCATAAGGAAGGCATCATTCCGAATAATGGAGGCCGGCCCGGTTGGCCTCTCTGGGGAAGCTGGAGGAGCAGGCACTGGCCAGCGCCCTGGTAGGTGATGTTCCAAGAGCGGCAGAGATGGTAGGCAATGTCCTCGGCAGCTTCCAGCTTCCAGCTTCCACAGCTCGATCAGGCTGTCCCCGGCGGTGGCCAGCGAGTTGGCGATCAGCTCAGCTGCCTTGGAGTCACCCTCAGCAGAGATGATGGCTGCCTTCTTCTGCTACTCAGCATTTTCCACCACGAATCTGGCTCCCCCTGCTTCCTGCTGAGCCACCTGCTTGGCTTCTACTGCCTCTGGGAACTCCTTCCCGAAGGTCAGATGGGTCCTGGACACGTCATCCAGGATGAGCCCAAATGTTGCTGCTCGCTCTGTGAGGTCATCGCTCACCTGGCTGGAGACCAGCTCTCGCTGGGTAATCAATTCTCCAGCATCAAACCGAGCCACCACGGACTTGAGGATCTCTGTGGTGATAGACAGCAGCACCCGCTCATCACAGTCGTCGCAGATGCTGGTGTAGATACGAGGGAGCTGGCTGGCCACTGGCCGGAAGAGGATGCGCAGTGTGATGTTGACGTTCTGTAGGTCTTGGCTACCAGTGATGATCGGGACATTCCGTGGTCGAGAGCGGCAGTCAAAGATAATTGGTTTCTGTACCCAAGGGATGAGAAAGTGAGTCCCTTCCCCTCCCACAATATCCTGTACGCCACGGAATCGGTCAAAGATGACAGCTCTGTGTCCAGCATCCACATTGTATAGAGCAGAGATCACCATGCCTCCTGCAACTGCTAATGCCAGACCGAACTTTCCGATGCACTCAAACACTTTGACAGCCATGACTCCTTCTGTTGCTTCCACTCATACCTGTTTTCACTCTGACCTCCACATGAATTCCCCAGCTTGATATTTCTTTTGTTTGATTTTTCCACAGTGTTTTCAATTTTTTGAATTTTTGCCAAGTAAATGTTCAATTTTATCAGGAAAAACTGTTTTAAATCACATTCCTTTACAAATCAAATAGTATCCTTATCAATTTTCTATTTTTTATGAACTTTAAAAGCAAATTT
>NW_021609098.1:0-1859 GCF_004785775.1 Grammomys surdaster | reverse complement strand
TCTTCAGTTTGATTATAGTTTATCATTGGGGTTTTAATTTTTCTTCCCGTTTTCAGTATTTTTCCTGAATTTTTCACTAGCTTTTTCCACAGTGTTTTCAATTTTATGAATTTTTTGCCTAGTAAATGTTCAATTTTGTCAGAAAAACTGTTTTAAATTACATTCCATTACAAATCAAATGGTATCCTTACCAATTTTCTATTTTTATGAATGTTCAATTACAAATATCTCCATGTTCATGACTTTCTTTAATTTTTCTTCCGTTTGATTATAGTTTATCATTAGCTTTTTAATTTTTCTTCAAGTTTTCAATATTTTTCCTGAAATTTACACTAGCTTTTTCCACAGTGTTTTCAGTTCTATGAATTTTTTGCCAAGTAAATGTTCAATTTTATCGGGAAAACTGTTTTAAATCACATTCCTTTACAAATCAAATTGTCATCTTGTCAATTTTCTATGTTTTGTGAATTTTAAGTGCAAATTTCCCTTTTTCATAAATTCTTTGATATCTCTTTGGTTTGATTTTTCTACAGTGTTTTCAGTTTTATGAATTTCTTGCTTAGTAAAGGTTCAATTATATCAGGAAAAACTGTTTTAAATCACATTGCTTTACAAATCAAATGATTTCCTTATCAATTTACTATTTTTATGAATTTTAAATGCAAATTTCTCCTTTTTTAAAAGTCTCTTTGATATGTCTTTTGTTTGACTTTTCCACAGTGTTTTCAATTTTATGAATTTTTTGAAAAGGAAATGTTCAACTTTATCAGGAGAAACTGTTTTAAGTCACATTCCTTTACAAATCTAATGGTCTCCTTATCAATTTTCTATTTTTTATGAATTTCAATACAAATTTCTACTTTTTCATAGTTTTCTTTGATTTCTCTTCTGTATGATTATAGTTTATTGTTGGCTTTGTAAGTTTTCTTCAAGTTTTCACTATTTTTCCTGAGGTTTTCACTATCTTTTCCAGAGTGTTTTCACTTTAATGAATTTCTTGCAAAGTAAACAATCAATTTTCGCAAGAAAAACTGTTTTAAATCACATTCCTTTAGAAATCAAATGGTCTCTTTATCAATTTTCTATATTTTAGGAATTTTAAATTCAAATTTCTCCTTGTTCATAACTTTCTTTGACTTCTCTTCCGTTTGTTTACAGTTTATCATTAGCTTTTTAATTTTTCTTCAAGTTTTCAATATTTTTCCTGAAATTTTCACCAGTTTTTTCCACAGTGTTTTCAGTTTTATGAATTTCTTGCAAAGTAAATGTTCAATTATATCAGGAAAAACTGTTTTAAATCACATTGCTTTACAAATCAAATGGTTTCCTTATCAATTTTCTATTTTTATGAATTTTAAGTGCAAATTTCTCCTTTTTCATAAATTTCTTTGATATCTCTTTTGTTTCATTTTTCCACAGTGTTTTGAAGTTTATGAATTTTTTGCCAAGTAAATGTTCAATTTTATCAGGAAATACTGTTTTAAATCATATTCCATTACAAATCAAATGGTCTCCTTATCAATTTTCTATTTTTTATGAAATTTATATGCAAATTTCTCCTTTTTCATAACTTTCTTAAATTTCTCTTCCGTTTGATTATAGTTCATTATTGGCTTTGTAATTTTTCTTCAAGTTTTCACTATAATTCCTGAATTTATTTATAGCTTTTTCCACAGTGTTTTCAATTTTATGAACTTTTTGCCAAGTAAATGTTCAATTTTATCAGGAAAAACTGTTTTAAATCACATTCCTTTACAAATCAAATGGTCTCCTTATCAATTTTCTTTTTTTTATGAATTTGAAATGCAAATTTCTCCTTATTCATAAATTTCTTTGATATCTCGTTTGTTTGATTTTTC
>NW_021609097.1:594-7287 GCF_004785775.1 Grammomys surdaster | reverse complement strand
CTGACCCAATGCAATGGGCTGAACCCTTGGGGTGCAGTAGCTGAGGATCTATTTGTTGGCTATTTCTTTAGCATAGACAACCAAATTTCGGGAGATGAACCTTGTTCTAAGGCTGCAAGTGCTTGGGTAATCACGACTTTGTCACGTTTTTGTTGAGCTCTGAGCTTGCAAACCAACCAGAGTATGAACACTAATCCACAACACAGGGTTGTACCAAACATGCCTACTCCCACCCACTCTTCAAAGAAAGAGAAGGCTGAAGAGATCCAGGTGGAGAGTCCTTCAGTCAGCGAAACGTCCACACGCGTTGCGTTGATGGCTGCCACCGCTGCTCGCAACTTTTCGAGAAGTTCATCAAATCCTTCTGACCATTCTCCTGCTAGGTAACGAGACAATTGTCTGGACAAATTAGCTGCTCGAGTAAAGTTTTCATATTGAACACTAGTAATACAGATTGCTCCTAGACTTCTCTCACATCCCAGTTGTGCCAATTGAAAAAGGATATCTATTCTTTCTTCTACCAAGTCTAGGCGCTGATTAACAATCATCAATCCGCCTTTCAATTCAGCATTAGTAGAAGTATGGAGGTTGGCTGCCTCTGTCACTGTAGCGGACAGCTGATTTAAGGCTGCTGCTGTTTGGACTTTGGTTGACATAGCAATCCCAGCAGCTGTAGCTGCAATGGCAGTGACTGATATCGCTGTTACTATGGCTGCAGTTATGCCAAAGTCTCTTTTTTGTCTGAATAATGATAGAGTAGAGGGTGTTTCAACAGGAACAGGAACCCATCGTGGCACTCTGGCAACCAAGGCACGTTTAGCTTGTCCAACAGCCCAACACTGAGACATCATGCATGAATCATTAGTGCATTTTTCAAATGAGGAGTTTGAGAGAATAAACAAGAAAGGTGGAAAAACACACACTGGTGTAGGTGAAAATACTGTTTGATTTACAATGATCCTGTTAACTCCAGTAATTAACTGAATAGGATTTGTCAACTGAGGGACCGGATCTGAACTCTGTTTCACCATAGTTCCATTAATAACTCCTGTAAAGGATGTTCTTCCTGTCGCTCCACCCTGGAGAAAGGCTAGTGAATTGAGGTCGGTACAACTGCCATTAACTCCACAGAGTAGCCATTTGTGAAAAGGATTCATACTAGCGCTCTGTAGAAAAGGACCCTTTCTCATTACTGCGCCAGCTCCAGGATCTCCCAACATATTGGGTGAAAAGGAAAAGGTTTCATTGGTATCTGCCCATCGTGTTACTCTGGATTGACAATCAGACCAAGGCAGAACAGCTCCCTCATCTTCTAGACTACAAAAAGGAGAGACCTTAGGTTGACGAGGACGCTCTCCATCAACAAGTTTGGGTGATAAAAATGTTCCATCTATCCAAATGGCTGGTTGTAAAAAGGACTGTGAGAACTCTTTGACATAACTATTGTCCTTTTCATTATCATTCTTTTTTGTTGTTAGTTTAATCCAGTCTCTCTTTTCATAAAACCACCCCAAGGCTCTCTTCGAGAGAGTTATACAGTTTCCTGTCTCAGTAATCTGAAAACAGAGAGAACCCCGTTCAGGCAAGGAACGATTTTCTCCCAGGGGGGCCTGCGTTTTATCATAGGGAAGATAAGGTAGCCCCATGGTTTTATTAGTTGTAAGAAATCTTGGAAATACCATGGCATCATGTCTAACAGGTATAGGTTTAGGAAAAGCAGATAATATAGCCCATCGTTGTTCTCCCCGTATACTAGGAACCCAATTCTGGAGAATCCAAATTAGGACTGGAAGCATCTGTAGATGAAATCTTCGGGGTGTCATCTTCAGTCGTCACGAGCCTTCGAGTCAGTCGCTCTGGTAGCCAGAATGGATTGTCTTCCTCCTGTGGAAAGACACAGACAGCTCCCCTGGATCTTATTAATATAGGATCCGGGCCATTCCATTGTCCGGTCAAGACGTCCTTCCACTTGACCATCTCCTTTGGCCTATCAGGCTCTAAACAATGACGGTCAGCAGCCGAATGGCCCTGACTATCCAAATTCAAAAAATTGAGGGTAAAGAGTGCTATAGAAACGGTGACTCGTGGCACTGGGGGTAGAGCCTCCTCGACTCCCCCTTTTTGTTTTAAAAAATAAGATTTAAGAGTACGATGAGCCCGTTCTATAATGCCTTGTCCTTGAGGATTGTACGGTAGACCTGTCAGGTGGGTCACCTCCATTTGGCGACAAAATTGTCCAAACTTCTGAGAAGTATATGCTGGTCCATTATCGGTTTTAAGAATTTTAGGCTTTCCCCAGGCACTCCAGGCCTCAAGGCAATGCTGGATAACATGTGCTGCCTTTTCTCCCGATAACGGGGAGGCAAAAATGATTCCAGAACAGGTGTCGATAGAAACATGTAAATATTGAAGTCTCCCAAAGGATGGGATATGAGTAACATCCATTTGCCAAATCTGTAATGGTCGAATTCCTCGTGGATTAATTCCCACATGAGGCACTGGTAAAAATTGACAGCAATTCTGACATTGAGTAACTATATCTCTAGCTTCTTTTCTAGATATATCAAACCGACGACGTAACGTCTCTGCTGTCACATGAAATTTTTTATGAAATTCTTTGGCTGAGTCTAATTTTGAGGATAAGGCAATAGTAATCAACTTTGTGGCTCGATCTGCCAGATCATTTCCATGAGACATTGGACCTGGTAGACCTGAGTGAGCCCTAATATGTGTAATAAACACAGGATGTCTCCTATTAACCAGGATAGATTGAATCTTTTGAAAAACTTCTGCAAGCTTGCTAGATGTTTTAATTAGTCCAGCAACTTCCAAGACTTTAACTGCATTTACCACATAAAGAGAATCAGATATAATATTTAAGGGGCCTGGAAAGGTTTTTAAGACTTCCAGTACCACCAAGCATTCTACAATTTGAGGTGAAGTTTCATGGTATTGTTTGGCAGTGACTTTATTATCAACTACATAGGCACCTATTCCTGTTTTTGACCCATCTGTATATACCACTACCCCATCTGGGAGTGGTTTTTGAGATATGATATGTGGAAATACAATGGCTTGAGTTAAAGCAAATTGTAAAATAGGATGTTTAGGATAATGATTGTCTATTTGGCCATTAAAGGAAGTAACTAACACTGCCCAAACATCAGAGGTAGCAGTTAATATTTGAACCTGGTGTGCAGTATAAGGCACTATTAAAACTTTAGGCTCTCTTCCAAAATGAGTGACAGCTGCTTTTAATCCTCGAAGGGCAAGCTGAGCGACTGCATCTGGGTACCATTCAATAATTTTTGCAGGAGATGCATTGGGATGGATCCATAATAAGGGCCCATCCTGCCATAATACAGCAGTCGGTAAACGTCTGGTCTTAAAGACACACAAATTAAAGGTTTTGGTCTCATCAATACGTTTTAGTTGAGCTTCTTGTAGGGCATCTTCCACCAATCGCAGGGCATGGTTTGCAGCCGGTGTTAGTGCTCTTGGTGAGGAAATATGAGAATCTCCTTCTAAGATATCAAACAAAGGTTTTAATTCAGCAGAAGGAATTTTTAAGAATGGTCTTAACCAATTTATATCACCTAATAATTTTTGAAAATCATTTAAGGTGTGCAAATGATCTCTGCGAATTTCTAGTTTTTGAGGAACTATTTTCTCAGGATAAATAACTGTCCCTAAAAAGGAACCAACTTCTGAAAGTTGAACCTTCTCTGTGGCAATGTGTAGACCTCGTTGTTCTAATGCAGCAATTAATAAGGGATATGATCTCTGTAAAATGGCCAACTCCTTGTGGCATATTAAAATATCATCCATAAAATGAATCCAAAGTAGGGTAGGAAATTGTTTCTTAACGGGTTCAAGGGCCATCTGTACATATAGCTGACACATAGTAGGACTATTGGCCATGCCTTGAGGCAAAACTTTCCACTGATATCTCTTATCAGGTTCAAGGTGATTAATAGCAGGTAATGTAAACGCAAATCTTTGTCTGTCTTGTGGGTGTAGGGGAATGGAGAAAAAGCAGTCTTTAATATCTATAATTATTATTCTCCATTGTCTGGGTAAGGCTGAAAGCAAAGGTAAACCTCTTTGGACTGAGCCAAACAATTGCATCTGTGCATTAATTGCTCTTAAATCATGGAGAAGTCTCCATTTTCCTGATTTCTTTTTTATAACAAAAATAGGTGTATTCCAAGGAGAAGTAGAAGGTTCTAAATGACCACTTTTAACTTGCTCTTCAATTAATTTAGTAGCGGCCTCTAATTTCTCAGAGGATAATGGCCACTGAGGTACCCATACAGCCTCCTCTGTAAGCCAGGGTATGGGCAATGAACCCTCAATGGCAACTAGTGAAAACCCAGACCATGTCTTCCTGTATTACTTTCTTGAGATATTGGGCTTAATCTTCCTTGTTCTCGTCTGCCAAGGCCTTTTCCTTCTTTATATCCCATCTTTCTCATAATTTCCATGGCTTGTTGTGAATATTCATTAGTTAGTGTCAGTCCTAAGTCCTGTAAAATGTCTCTTCCCCAGAGGTTAACAGGAAGAGGAAGCACATAGGGTGTAAAACTTCCTGTCTGACCCTCTGGTGTTTGCCAATTTAGGGAACGTGAGCTGATTGCAGGACTGGCCTCATACCCCAATCCCTGCAAGGAGTGGGAGGATTGTGTAACTGGCCATGTTTTAGGCCACCAATTAGAGGAAATAATACTTTTATCAGCTCCTGTATCTAGAATTCCTGTAAAGTTCTTCCCTTCGATTGTTAATTGCAAAGTAGGTCTAGTTTTAAGATCAACTACCAGGTGAGCAAAATCAGTTCCTGAAGAACCGAGTCCATTGGTGTCTCTGGGTACCCCGGTGGATGGGAAATAATTATGTAAACTTGGAAGAATAACCAATTGAGCAATTCTATCTCTCGGGGAAATAGAAAATATGCCTTGTGGACAAGAACAGAGAACCTGAAGTTCTCCTGTATAATCTTGGTCTACTACACCAGGATGAACCACAAGTCCTTTCAATGTTAGAGAAGAGCGGCCTAGAATAAGGCCAACACTATTCTCAGGCAGGGGACCTTTGAAGTCAACTGCAACAAGCTGCGCGCCCTCATGTGGCATTAGTAAGTATTGGTATTTGGCGCGGAGGTCTAACCCTGCAGATCCCTTTGTCGCTCTGCAGTTAGGGATGTCTCCCAGCTGCAGGCTTGTATCCCATATCTTTTTGGGCCCTGGGATTTTGGGCCCAGAACTCCGTTTTTTTGATTGTATTCTTCTCTTTCTAATAGTGGGGGATCATGTTGAATAAACCTTCTATGACTATCTCTGACTGAGCGACACTCATTAGCACGGTGATAACCTCTCTTGCATTTATTGCAAAGTCCCCGTCTTTTCTGCGTGGCAGCAGGGCACTCTCGTTTAAAATGACCCAATTTGCCACAGTTATGACATATTTTATGGCTGTCAGGATTTGAGCTGCCTTGGCTCTGTAAGATAGCTGCAGCTAGACCAGTGTTAGTCAGCGGGCCTCCAATACCCCTGCAAACTTTAATCCAATCCATTAACCCTTTGTTTCCTCTAGGGGTAATTACTGCCTGGCATTCTGGTGAAGCATTTTCATATACTAACTGTTCTATTAGTGGTTTGACTTTCTCTGGGTCTCCAAAAATCCTGCCTGCAGCTTCTGTCATCCTAGCAACAAACTCTGAGAATGACTCCTGAGGGTTTTGTAATATCTTTGTTAGGTGTCCACCTACTTCTCCCCTTTTTGGAAGGGCTTTCCATGCCTTAATAGCAGCAGCAGAGATCTGGGCATAGGCTCCCCAGTCGTAATTTGTCTGATCATTAACATATTGCCCCTGTCCTGTTAGCAGATCAAATGTCCATTGTCTCTGATTGCCTTCTGTATTAGCATTGGCTTTTGCCTGTGTCTGACAGGAGTCCTGCCACAGGGCCTTCCACTCCATATATTGTCCCATGTTAGGGAGGGCAGCTTTCACTGTATTCTGCCAATCGCTTGGGGTCATTGCCATAGTGGCTAGTCTCTCTAATTGCATAATTGTAAAATTTGCATCAACCCCATACTTCTGAACTGATTCAGCAAGTTCCTTAATTGCAGTATATTCTACTGGTGCATGAATACGACCTCCTTCTGGAGCTTCAAACACTGGAAAAGCTTGAAACATTTTCTTTTTATCTTCCTCTGAAAGGAAAGTGGTTGCACCGCGCTTGTCTGCATAAGGCGGCGGTGCGCTCAAAATTGCAGCAGGGAGTGCTGCCTGGGAATTCCAGGGGGGCGGGGGAGCTGTAAGCGCGCGCTTTTTAATCCCCGCCTCCCTTTGTTCTCTACTCTGCGGCTGTAGCCGCCCACGGGAATGGAAACCTTCCGCCTCAAGGAGGACTATTTCTTTGTCTCCTTCCGCCTCATAAGGGACTATTTTTCCATCTCTCTCTGGCTCTCGCCTGGAAGAGCCAGACCTCCCCGATTCATATTCATATAATTTCAGATTTTGCAACTCCTCTACTGGATATAGAGGCATTTCCTTCGCACTAGACGCTCTCAGGAACGCTCCGGTTCCTCCTTCTCTCCCGCAGATCTGTGTCTGGGGAGTCTCTGTAGACTGTCTATTCAAGCTGGCACCCTCAGCTTGAAAACCCAAGCTGGAACCCTCAGCTTGAAAACCCA
>NW_021609097.1:0-584 GCF_004785775.1 Grammomys surdaster | reverse complement strand
AGCTTGAAAACCCAAGCTGGAACCCTCAGCTTGAAAACCCAAGCTGGCACCCTCAGCTTGGAAACGCTTCCCAGAAACAGTTACTGGTGATATTTTATCTTGAATCTCTTTTAGTATTTCCTGACTCGCCACAATTGCTGAGCTACACTTCTGATCCTGCAAACATGATCGTATCAATTTCCACAATGGGCGTGTGCCTGGCCTCAACTTTCCATTTTGCTGTTCTCGAACCAGGTCCTGTTCCAGCCTATCCCAGGAAGCAAGCGTTAGCGTTCCTGTGCGACCGTACCAAGGGGCGACTCTGTCGATTTCTTTGACAAAGTTTTCCAATGTATGAGCAGAAACTTTCAGTTTGTGTTGTGCCAGGAGCGTTTGGAGTCCCATCACGATTGACTGTGAGGACCCCATGCTGTATCTTAGGGGGGAAATCTAACTTCCCGAGAAAAACTCCGCTCCGTAGCTCACTCGCGGCTAATTAATTGTGCAGAGCCTCTGTCTGCTCGTAAAACTGCTGCCTGAATCTGCGCGCAGCAGGGGGCGGGATTAAGGCTCTGCTCGCTCGCTAAAGCCCGCGGCTCAAGGCA
>NW_021609096.1:1413-4656 GCF_004785775.1 Grammomys surdaster | reverse complement strand
TGGGTGGTCGCGACTTTCTGAGACTTGAGAGAGGGTCTCCCCTCTGCCGAGGTCTTCATTGGGGGCTCGTCCGGGATTTGCGACCACCCTGATCTCTGAGACCCCCACTGGGAGGTAAGGGCACCACGGTTTTGTTTGTGTGTTTTGTGTGTCGATCCGTCTCGTTTGGAATTCTGGAAAGTGCACTTCTATGGTTTGGCTTGGCAGCTGTTTCTGTCTCGTAAGAGACAGCAAACCTTTTGTCTCGGCAGGAGGCGAATGGGTGACCAGCAGACGTGCTAGGAGGGTTACCACTGCCACAACCTGGGAGACGTCCCAGGTGAGGAGGGACCCCAGGGACGCCTGGTGGGTGCCCGTCTGGAGGCCAGAGAGGACACGGTGGCTTGCTGGAGGAGGTGTGAGAGACCTCCTGGCCTGCTGGAGGAGGTGTGAGAGACCTCCTGGCCATCTGTTTTTCTGTATTGGTTTTGGCCTTCTTGGTTGAGACGGTTAGTGTAGTTGTTTTGTCTGTGTTTTGTGTTGCTTGTTGACAGTTATGGGACAGACTGTAGTGACTCCCTTAAGCCTGACTTTAGACCACTGGACAGAGGTGAAGGACAGAGGCAATGAGTTATCGGTTAACATCAGGAAGGGACGTTGGCAGACTTTCTGTGCCTCAGAGTGGCCAAAACTTGATGTGGGATGGCCACCTGAGGGGACTTTTGACTTGACTACTATTTCTGCAGTAAAAGCTACTATTTTTCAGGAAGGACCAGGGTCACATCCCGATCAACAGCCATACATCGTGGTTTGGCAGAACCTGATCCAGAATCCCCCTCTGTGGGTGAGACCATGGGTTAAGAGACAGCCAGGCTCCCGAGCCCTGGCTCTCTGCAGTTCCGGGTCTAAAACACCCAAACCCAAACTGAAACCGGACTCGGAAACTAAACCCTCAGCTCCGCCTAAGATCTATCCCGAGATAGAGGAGCCACCTGAGTGGCCAAGTCCGCTACTGCCCCCCCTTATCATCAACCACCACAGGCTCCCCCGGCCTCGGCACCAAGTCCGGAACCACAGGGAGCAGCCGGGGGTGGGGGGCCGGCAACTGGCACTCGGAGCCGGAGAGGGTTGAGTCCGGAAGGACCCGACTCCACTGTTTTCTCTACTTCTCCGAGCTATAGGTCCGGCACCTACCGAGCCGAATGCAGTCCAGTTCCTACAATACTGGCCCTTCTCTTCATCTGATCTGTTTAACTGGAAAGCTAATTATCCCACTTTTTCAGAGAATCCTACATCCCTGATTGGACCGGTGGAGTCTATCATGTATTCGCACCAGCCCACCTGGGATGATTGCAATCAGCTCCTCCAGACTCTCTTCACAGCTGAAGAGAAAGAGAGAGTTCTTCTGGAGGCCCGGAAAAACATCCAGAACGCTGCGGGACAACTTTTAAGATTTTGGCCGCAGTTGTAGATGAGGGAAAAAGACAGGAAACTAGAGGAGTTAGACAGACAGGGAACTTGGGCGAGTATCGGAGGCAGGAGCCAAGGAGACCCAGAAGAGCCAGCCAAGCACTGGACAGAGACCAATGTGCCTATTGCAGGAGAGAGGACATTGGGCCAGAGAGTGTCCCGCCAAGAAGGGACTTAAGGCTCTGGCCCTAGGTAGCAATGAAGACTAGGGGGGTCAGGGCTTGGCCCCCCTCCCCGAGCCTAGGGTAACCCTGAAAGTGGAGGGGACCCCCATGGACTTTCTTGTCAACATGGGAGCAGAATTCTCAGTGCTCAAGAAACCCCTGGGGAAGTTGGGAAGTAAACAAACCATAGTTATTGGAGCCACTGGACAGAACTCATATTCGTGGACCACCACGAGAACAGTAGACCTGGGAAAAAGACAGGTGTCTCATTCCTTCCTAGTGATACCTGAGTGTCCTACCCCTTTGCTGCGTAGGGACCTTTTAACTAAGTTAAAGGCACAACTAATTCTGTGTTGTTCATTGCTGGTGATGTAAGAAATCTGTTAAATTAGGTCCAGCATGGGCTGGCCATGTCATCTGGTCATTAGGTTCTCTCACCGGCAGTCTTTCATGTCTTGATTGTGTAACCCGTCTCTGCACCTGTGATAGGGGTGAGAATACTCTGTACCTGGTATATTCACCGCCCATGATGGGGGTGAACTGACTGTGTTTTTTCTGTTTTCTTGATAAACTGTTTGTGTGTTTTTGGACTGTGACTGACGTTATTTTGAACTGACTCTACTGTGCTAAATATCCTGAGTTAACAAGAGTTAACATGAGTTAACATGGCCATTGACAGAGAAATAGCTAAAACAATTGTCTGATCTCCGCGGTGTGTTAGCAAAAGAAAAGGAACTCTCTGGCTCCTACCGGAGAGATTCTTGGTTATGCTTTCTATGTCTATTGTGAGTCCTTGGCACCAAATTTGTCCACGTGTGTCGTTGTCTGTCTTTGTTTTATTAGAATAAATGTCTGTTCTATGTTTTATGTTCAGAAAGATAAAAAGGGTTAAAACTTATAGGCAAGTCCCCCTGCTCTGTAGATAAAAGTGAGGCAAGTCCCCCTGCTCTGTAGATAAAAGTGAGGCACAGCAGGAGGAGCCCTGGCAAAAATGATTCTTTGCACAGGCTGCTCTTGGAGAGGCTAAGAACTTTTTTGCTTTCATGGTAAAGAAACTGATTTTTTTCTTCCCCCAAGATTGAAAAGAAGATTTCAGTGTAAGTTTTGTCTGGGATAAGATAAGGCCTTGATGAACTACTTTAGGAATTTGTAGATAGGCCTAAATTAAGAACTTTCAAATTTGAGTTAGGACAAAGCTCAGAGAGGGCTCAGCAGAAGCTGGTGTGACATTCCTGTTGTCATGGTCTCTCTGACTAGTCCCTGGAAAGGTGTTTCTGGAATTTGTTTTATTGCCTTGCTTCTTCCTTGGGGAAGACAGGTCAGCCTCAGACCCAAGGACATTTAAAAGAGACAGTTTATGGTCCAGGAGCTATATAATGATTATGCTGGAGAGATTAGAATTACAGCCTGACTTGCCTACTCCAGCTGCCATTCCAAGAAATGCATATGGAATTATATCACTAGAAAGTTTTGCCTCAAGGTATGGCTAATAGCCTTACAAGAAGTTAAGAGTAAAGAAAAGTAAAAACAAAAAAACAGTTTCAATTGACTTTTAGAGCCCTGCCTTGGTCTCATTGATTATTGAGTTTAGCAGGTGACAAGGTGCTTCTTCTGAAATTACAGCCAGAAA
>NW_021609096.1:0-1313 GCF_004785775.1 Grammomys surdaster | reverse complement strand
TGTCAATTAGATACAGTGGTAAAGACAAATTTAGCCCCCCCCTTAAGAAAGAGAAGAGATATCTGTGGGGTTCTTAGAAGACTAATCACCCCTCCTTTCCAGACAACCCAGCCAGTCTGACGGGACTGGTAGAGTCTTTGATGTTTTCCCTCCAGCCCACCTGGGATGATTGTCAATAGAGTTTACAGGTTCTCTTTACTACTGAAGAGAAAGAAAGTATTCTATTAGAAGCCTGTAAGAACGTTCCTGGTGACAACGGGCAGCCTACGCAGCTTCCCAATGAGATTGATGCCGGATTCCCCCTTAACTGCAGGTAAGGGGCGGCTGGTGGTCTACCATCGGGCTCTAGCGGGTCTCCAAGGGCAGCGAGATGGCCCACCAATTTGGCCAAGGTAAGAGAAGTCCTTCAGGGACCAAACGAGCCACTGTCTGTGTTTCTTGAGAGGTTACTGGAAGATTTAGTTAAGGAGACAGAGAAAGTATAAGAGAGAAAAGAGAGAAAAGGCAGGTGAGATTGCAGGCGAGAAGGATTTTGGCCGCAGTGCAGGAGAAAAAGGCAAAAGATAGGATAGGAATTAGACAGACAGAAAACCTGGGTGACAAAGGTAGAAGCCCCAGATATCAGTGAATGGCAAGCAGATTTCCCAAAAGTTTGGGTTGAAACTGAAGAAGCCAGGCACTAATGATTACAAGCCAATACAAGATCTAAGAAAAGTCAATAAGGGAGTACAAGACACTTAACCTCCTCAGTTCGCTCCCCCCAGAGAGGACTTTTGGCAGCATCAACTTTCCAGCAGCCCCCTGACTGATGGATGACTAATACTCGCATGATGCACTATCAGAGCCTGTTGTTGACTGAAAGGGGTGATCTTTGCACCTCCGGCCATCTTGAATCCTGCCACCTTGCTGCCTGTGACTGACGACTCTTCTCCCATCCATCACTGTGTTGATATCCTGGCAGAAGAAACAGGTACTCGGAGCGACCTGAAGGACCAGCCCTGGCCAGGAAGTCTGAACTGCTATACAGATGGCAGCAGTTTTGTGGTGGAAGGTAAGCGAATGGCGGGAGATTCAGTGGCAGATGGAAAGCTAGTACCGATATGCCTTTGCCACGGCTCATATACATGGTGCAATCTATAGACAAAGAGGGCTGCTGACAACGCAGAAATACTGAGCCTCTTTGAACCAAAACCAAAGGGCTCAGGACACTGTTGCAAAAAAGAAATCAGATGGCTGACATGGCTGCCTAGAAAGCTGCCCAGGGAACAATGATTCTAGCAGTAAGGGTTCCAGAGACTATTTTGACACTCGAG
>NW_021609095.1:1607-2383 GCF_004785775.1 Grammomys surdaster | reverse complement strand
AAATTCCAGTAGAAAGGCCCATTAGAATGTATTGCACAACCCTAATGTAAAGACAGGTGCAATTCAGCACATTCTTACTTGCACAGCTAAAGGCAAGTACAAGAGAGCTGAAAACACTAAATCATGTTACATGTGACATTTCAGTTAGGAAGTGTGTTTGGTTTACATCAGAAACACTTGTACCACCCGGCCAAGTATCTTTCAATGTTTCATATGGAATGTCCAAGTAAGTTGCTAGATTCCAGCAGAAAAGCAGTATATAACGTATTGAACAACCCTAATATAAAGATAGGCGCAATTCAGCACATTCTTACTTGCAGAGCTAAAGGGATGTAAAACAGAGCTGAAAACACCTAAATCAAGTTACATGTGACATTTCAGTTAGGAAGTGTGTTTGATTTACAGCAGAAACACTTGTAACACCCTGCCATGTAACTTCATGTTTTCAAATGGAATGTCCAAGTAAGTTGCTAGATTCAAGCGGAAAAGCACATTAGAATGTATTGAACAACCCTAATGTAAAAATACTCACAATTCTTCACATTCTTACTAGCAGAGCTAAAGGCAAGTACAATAGCGGTAAAAAGATTAAATCATGTTAGATGTGAAATTTCAGTAAGGAAGTGTGTTTGGTTTACATCAGAAACACTTGTTCATGAATCTTTCTTTGTTTCATATGGAATGTCCAAGTAATCTGCTAGATTCCAGAGGAAAAGCACATTAGAACCTTAGAACAACCCTAATGTAAAGATACTCACAATTCTGCACATTCTTAC
>NW_021609095.1:0-1507 GCF_004785775.1 Grammomys surdaster | reverse complement strand
GTGTTTGGTTTACAGCAGTAACACTTGTACCACCCGGCCATGTAACTCTCATTGTGTCATATGGAATGTCTATGTAAGTTGCTAGTTTCCAGCAGAAAAGTACATTAGAACATATTGAACAACCTTACTTGGAGAGCTAAAGGCAAGTACAACAGTGCTCAAAACACCTAAATCATGTTACATGTGACATTTCAGTTACAAAGTGTGTTTGGTTTACAGCAGAACCACTTGAACCACCCGGCCTTGAATCTTTCATTGTTTCATATGGAATGTCCAAGTAAGTCGCTAAATTCCAGTAGAAAGGCCCATTAGAATGTACTGCACAACCCTAATGTAAAGATAGGTGCAATTCAGCACATTCTTACTTGCAGTGCTAAAGGCAAGTACAAGAAAGCTGAAAACACTAAATCATGTTACATGTGACATTTCAGTTAGGAAGTGTGTTTGGTTTACAGCAGAAACACTTGTAACACCCTGCCAAGTATCTTTCAATGTTTCATATGGAATGTCCAAGTAAGTTGCTAGATTCCAGCAGAAAAGCAGTATATAACGTATTGAACAACCCTAATATAAAGATAGGCGCAATTCAGCACATTCTTACTTGTAGAGCTAAAGGGATGTACAACAGAGCTGAAAACACCTAAATCATGTTACATGTGACATTTCAAGTACAAAGTGTGTTTGGTTTACAGCAGAAACACTTGATCCACCCGGCCTTGAATCTTTCATTGTTTCATATGGAATGTCCAAGTAACTTGCTAGATTCCAGAAGAAAAGCACATTAGAACGTATTGCACAACCCTAATGTAAAGATACTCACAAATCTGCACATTCTTATTAGCAGAGCTAAAGGTAAGTATAATAGAGCTAAAAAGATTAAATCATGGTAGATGTGAAAATTCAGTAAGGAAGTGTGTTTGGTTTACAGCAGAAACACTTGTAAAACCCTGCCATGTAACTTCATGTTTTCAAATGGAATGTCCAAGTAAGTTGCTAGATTCCAGCGGAAAAGCACATTAGAACGTATTGAACAACCCTAATGTAAAGATACTCACAAATCTGCACATTCTTATTAGCAGAGCTAAAGGTAAGAACAATAGAGCTAAAAAGGTTAAATAATGTTTAAAGTGACATTTCAGTAAGGAAGTGTGTTTGGTTTACGCCAGAAACACTTGGTCATGAATCTTTCTTTGTTTCATATGGAATGTCCAATTAATCTGCTAGATTCCAGAAGAAAAGCACATTAGAACATATTGAACAACCCTAATGTAAAGATACTCAGAATTCTGCACATTCTTACTAGCAGAGCTGAAGGTAAGTACAATAGAGCTAAAAAGATTAAATCATGTTTCGAGTAACATTTCAGTTAGGAAGTGTGTTTGGTTTACAGCAGTAACACTTGTACCACCCGGCCATGTAACTTTCAGTGTTTCATATGGAATGTCTATGTAAGTTGCTAGTTTCCAGCAGAAAAGTACATTAGAACATATTGAACAACCTTACTTGC
>NW_021609094.1:1469-2233 GCF_004785775.1 Grammomys surdaster | reverse complement strand
AAATTTTTAAATATCTTTTGTAGCATTAGAGTGTAACCATTAATTTTGAGAGGCAAAAGTAAAACTAATCTAAACAATCTATCTTCTCTAAAATCAACACCAACCAGACCACCCCTATGCTATAAAGTTTTGCCGCCAATTCTCTACACATGAATGTATGAAGCAGCTTTTAATCTCATTGAAGAGACATTGGTCTAAAATCTTACTTTCTATATACCTGGTTTCTGAACGACTCTAACACTGAGCTAGTTCCACGCCACCTTTTGTTATCAAAGTTGTAAATTTTTAATTACACCCAATAATTTAAGCCAATAGTCTATAACCAAGACATGTAGAACATTTTTATACTTTTAAAACCAATCCGAAACAACAATGAAATGGCTATATATCTTATTTTTAGATCAAACAAAATTTCTTGTCTTTCTAGCTGTAATTTCAAGAGAAAAGCACCTTGTCACAGAGGTTTTTCTAGGACAAAACGACTCTTAGCTTCCTTATAAAACCCAAAATGCTGCTGGTCTCTTTTAAAAGCAGCTTATGTCAACCTCAATTCTTGAAAAGACCTTTTTTAGCTCTCAAAGGTTGGATCAAGCAGTTTTAACGATCTTTCTTTTTGAACATGTAACAAACACAGAACATTTAGACAATGAAACAAAAAGCAAACACAAACACGTGGACATTAGCGCGTCAAGGACAAGCGACAAGGAAGGACTCTAAGAACTACAGAGAATTTCAGGACATCTCTTGAATTCTCTGCTTCTAGA
>NW_021609094.1:0-1369 GCF_004785775.1 Grammomys surdaster | reverse complement strand
CCCAAACACTTTTCTTGCAAACACAGTTTCTAATTAACCATCATTATTAACCCAAGCACTCGATCTCGTGGCGTCAGCCGCCATCTGGCTGGCATCTTCCTCCTCATCTATCTCTCCATCTGAGTCCTCTGAGTCGGAAGAAGTTAGCCCCTCTGACTCAGAGCTATCACGCCGTAAAAAGCCCGGCTCCTTTACCAGATACAGAGGTTTCTTTCTGAGGCTTACTTTCCTTCCGTCTCTCCCGAGAGCGTTCTTTCTCTCATCTCTCATCCCCGTGAATTGGTTATCGGGGAGGCCTGATTTCTTAAATACGTCTTTTTTCCCTTTTCCTTTCTGAATATTTATGTGCTTCCATTTCTCTGTCTCTGTTCCTGACATGCTGACCTGTAATCCATTTTCCACTCTCCGAGCGGCCACGAGGACCAAAGGGAAGAAAACTAAGGCTGCTAACACCATAGTGAAAGCCTCTAAGGTTCCTGCCAACTGGGGAGGGAAGTGAACTAAATCAAATCCAGACATATCTTTCAGAGAACATTACCCCGTTCTACGGTTCTGGATTCACTCCGCGAGTGGATGGGAAGCGGCGGAGGGTTTTCTGAAAACGTGCCGGCGATGGAAAATTCTCCCGGGTTTCGGCACCAAATGTGCGGGGCGCGCGCATAATGGTCTCGCCGGCAAAAACATACACACACGCACACACACATACACACCAGAATCCTTCCGTATGAACACGTTTATTTCCCAAAAACCAAGATGGTGGAAAAATGACCAAGAAGACGAAGGCGACGTGGGAAAACACTGCCTATATACCCCAGAGCGGGGTATTCACCCCCTGATTGGCTGCTTACCCGTAGCACGCCAAACGCCGTGGGAAGGGCTAAACTTGGCGGGCTTTACCATGGCACATGCGCAGTATATTGGTTTACTAGGAAGAATTATGGCAACAGTGCCACCTAGCGATGGCGGACTTTGCTTGCACTTGCTGTGGCTCCCAACAACCTAAATCATTTTACATGTGACATTTCAGTTAGGAAGTGTGTTTGGCTTAAAACAGAAACACTTGTACCATCCGGCAATGTATCTTTCATTGTTTCATATGGAATGTTCAAGTAAGTTGCTAGATTCCGGCAGAAAAGCACTATAGAATGTACGGAACAATCTTAAAGCAAAGATAATCGCATTGCAGTATATTCTTACTTCCATAGCTAATGCTAATTACAACAGAGCTGAAAACACCTAAATCATGTTACATGTGACATTTCAGTTAGGAAGTGTGTTTGGCTTAAAGCAGAAACACTTGACCATCCAGCAATGTATATTTAATTGTTTCATATGGCATGTTCAAGTAAGTTGCTAGATTCCAGAAGAA
>NW_021609093.1:1042-2316 GCF_004785775.1 Grammomys surdaster | reverse complement strand
CGATCTCATAGATACCGATGTCATAGATACCGATGTTATAGATACCGATGTTAGAGATACCGATGTCATAGCTGCCGAAGTCATAGATACAGATGTCATAGATAACGATGTCATAGATAACGATGTCATAGATAACGATGTCATAGATACCGATGTCATAGATGCCGATGTCATAGATACCGATGTCATAGATATCGATATCATAGATCCCGATATCATAGATACCGATATCATAGACACCGATGTCATAGAAAGCGATGACAAAAATACCGATGTAATAGATACCGATGTCATAGATTGTGATATCATAAGTACCGATGCCATAGATACCGATGTCATAGATTGTGATGTCATAGATACCGATGTCATAGATACCGAAGTCATAGAAACCGATGTCATAGTTTTCGATGTCATAGATACCGATGTCATAGATACCGATGTCATAGATACCGATGTCATAAATACCGATGCCATAGATACCGATGTCATAGATACTGATGTCATAGATACCGATGCCATAGATACCGAAGTCATAGATACCGATGTCATAGATTTCGATGTAATTGATACCGATGTCATAGAGGCGATGGCAAAGATACCGATGTCATAGATACCGATGTCATACATACCGTTGTCATAGATACCGATGCCATAGATACCGATGCCATAGATACCGATGTCATAGATACCAATGTTATAGATACCGGTGTCATAGTTACCGATGTCATAGATACCGATGTCATAGATACTGAATTCATAGATACCGATGACATAGATACCGATGTCATAGATACCGATGTCATAGATTGTGATGTCATAGATACCAATGTCATAGATACGGATGTCATAGATACCAATGTCATAGTTTTCGATGTAATACATACCGATGTCATAGATACCGATGTCATAGATACCGATGTCATAGATACCGATGCCATAGATACCGAAATCATAGATACTGATGTCATAGATTTCGATGTCATTGATACCGATGTCATAGAAAGCGATGTCATAGATACCGATGTCATAGATACCGGTGTCATATTTACCGATGTCATAGATATTGATGTCATACATACCGTTGTCATAGGTACCGATGCCATAGATACCGATGTCATAGATACCGATGCCATAGATACCGGTGTCATAGATACCGGTGTCATAGTTACCCATGTCATAGATACCAATGTCATAGATACCGGTGTCATAGTTACCGATGTCATAGATTCTGATATCATAGATACCGATGTAATAGATTTCGATGTCATAGATAC
>NW_021609093.1:0-942 GCF_004785775.1 Grammomys surdaster | reverse complement strand
TAGACACCGATGTCATAGATACCGATGTCATAGATGCCGATGTCATAGATACCGATGTCTTAGATTCCGATGTCATAGATTCCAATGTCATAGATACAGATGTCATAGATTCCGATGTCATTGATATCGATGTCATAGAATGTGATGACATATACAACGATGTCATAGTTTTCGATGTCATAAATACCGATGTCATAGTTTTCGATGTCATAGATACCGATGACATAGATACCGATGTCATAGATACCGATATCCTAGATACCGATGTCATAGATACCGATGTCATAGATACCGATGCCATAGATACCGATGTCATAGATATCGATGTCATAGATTTTGATGTCATTGATACCGATGTCATATATACCGATGTCATAGATATCGATGTCATACATATCGATGTCATACATACCGTTTTCATAGATACCGATGCCATAGATACCGATGTCATAGATACCGATGTCATAGTTACCGATGTCATAGATACCGATCTCATAGATACCGATGTCATAGATTCCGATGCCATGGATATCGATGTCATAGATACCGATGTCATAGATAACAAATGTCATAGATTTCGATGTCATAGATGCCAATGTCTTAGATACCGATGTCATAGATACCGATGTCATAGATCCCGATGTCATAGATAATGATGCCATAGATACCGATGTCATAGATACCGATGTCATAGGTACCGATGCCATAGATACCGATGTCATAGATACCGATGTCATAGATACCGATGTCATAGATACAGATGTCATAGATACCGATGTCATAGACACCGATGTCATAGATACCGATGTCATAGATACCGCTGTCATATATACCGGTGTCATAGACACCGAAGTCATAGATACCGATGTCATAGATTGTGATATCATAGATACCAATGCCATAGATACCGATGCCATAGATACCGAAGTCATAGATACCGAT
>NW_021609092.1:1387-5396 GCF_004785775.1 Grammomys surdaster | reverse complement strand
AGCCAGGGGAGCGGTCTGTGTGTTTCCACAGGAAGAAGACAATCCGTTTTGGCTACCAGAGCGGCTGACGAGGCGACTCGCGATACTGGAAGGTGACACCCAGACAGACCCTCCAGGCTCTGATGATAGCCCTTGTACTGATCCAAGGGATACAGGTTCCTAGTATTTTTGTTTATTTTATCAAATTCCACCTTTAAGAATTGTCCCAATAAAACCTGCTGGATGTCCCAGTGTTGGAACTCTAAAGATTCACTTGCACTATGGTTGCCAGAGTCACGCGATGGGTTCCCATCCCCGTGGAGACTCATTCCACTTTGTCATTATTTAGACAAAAAAGTGATTTGGTATAACTGCAGCCATAGTGACGACGATATTAATTAGTGCCGTTATCGCCACTGCCACTGAGATTGCTATGTCAACTTCTGTTCAGGTGGGCACTACCCCCAATTGTCAGCCACGGTGGCAGAGACTGTTAACCTTCAAACCTCCGCCAGTACCCTACTAAAAGGCGGGCTAATCATCCTTAATCAACACCTTGATTTAGTGAGAGAGAGATTGGATATCCTCTTTCAACTAGCCCAATTGAGATGTGAGAAAAAACTGGGTACACTTTACATCACCAGTGTACAGTATAAAAACTTTACTCGTGTAACTAATCTGTCCAGAAAATTATTTCAGTATCTTACAGGAAACTGCTCAGAAAACTTCAGTGAGACACTCAGAAAATTGAGAGCAGCTGTGGTGAACATCAACTCGACGCGTGGATCTGTCCCTGACTGAAGGACCCCCTGGATTTCTCCAGCCTTCTTTTTTCCTTTCCTTTTCTTTCCTTTTTTTAAGTGGGTGAGAGTAGGCCGGTTTGGTTGTGGTTTAGTATTCATCCTTTGATTGGTTTGCGAACTCATAGCTCATTAGAATTTTGGCAAGGCTATTATTGGCCAGGCGTTTGTGACCAAAGTACTAGGGGCTTTCCCTGCAGTGTAGCTTTCACTGCTTCGAAAATGAACAGTCCTCCCCTTGCGAGTGGTGGTGCTAAATGTTAGGCCATCAGCATTGCACCCCAGAGATTTGCCCAATACACTGGGTCAGTGAGGAGTCTCGACCTGGCTGATTCTTGTCTGTATAGCTGTGGTACCTGAGTTTTGAGACAAACAGCCCTTGCACCCCTAGGAGATGACTCCATTGCACAGGGATGGGTGTTTGCATCTCTTTCTGTTCCCCTTAGCCCTTGCACCCAGAGGACTTGTGTTTCCATTGCACCTGGTAGGGTAAGGGAGACGGTTTTAAACTGTTGGTTCTTTGATCGCTTATTCCCCCAAGATGGAATTTGCTTGATCAGGCCTTAGGTTTGAGTCATAACTGGTACCATGCTAGACAGGCTAAGGGCAGTCAGTTAGATAACTCCATCCTTTTGTCTCCAGACCGGCTGTCAATTGATCCCAACGACGGGAATAAGCTGATCTCATATGCCAGAGGTATACCACGAATGGTGATATTACCCAGTGACAGGCATTACGAGTGGCCACAACCTGGAGCGCACATTCAGAGAATGCCAGGTGTGGGTGCGCGACCCTCGTAGCCTAGCCAGAGTGCTCACCATTCTTTGGTGCTGGCTGTGAAGAAATGTCAGTCAGCCTAGACACGGGACAGTGGCCAGTGCCTGTTTGACAAATCTAAAAAGAAATAGCCAGTAGACAGATTCCTCAGCCGCTACACCCTAGGGCTTCTGGTAAAGACACCCTGTAAAGCCTCAAACATTTCTGTACACAGTCCCTGCCCACTAAGGTGTTCGTTCCACGGATAGAAGGTCTGGTGAGTCAATAACGGAGTGGACGGATAAGGCTCGGCCACCTAAGACAGGGCAGCCTCGGGTGGGGAGGCTGACCCCGTGACGGGTAAGAGTTTGAGCACCGCCCTCTAAAGAGACTCAGACCCGCCGTGAGACCCCCCAAAATTGGGAGTTACGAAACCTTCCCAGGGATCTCTGCCACCCTCTATATTTAAACAAAAAGGGGCAGTTGTTGGGAGCCGCCACGAGAGCTGACAAAGTCCGCCATCGCTAGGTGGCGCTGTCGCCCGTAATTCTTCCTAGTACCAAGTAAACTGCGCATGTGCCATGGTTAGCCCGCCAAAGCTAAGCCCATCCCACGGCGTTTGGCGCGCTACGAGTAAGCAGCCAATCAGGGGGTGAATACCCCGCTCTGGGGTATATAGGCAGTGCTTTCCCACGCCTTCTCTTCTTCTTCCACCATCTTGGTTTTGGGGAAATAAACGTGTTCATACGGAAGGATTCTGGCGTGTGTGTGATGTGTGTGTGTGCGCGCGTGTGTGTATGTTTTTTGCCGGCGAGACCACTACACGCGCGCCCCGCACATTTGGTGCCGTGAAACCCGGGAAAATCCATCGATCGCCGGCGCTGCTTAAAGAAGACCCTCCGCTCGTTTTCTCACGCGTGGAGTGAATCCAGAACCGTAGGACGGGGTAACGTTCTCTGAAAGATATGTTTCGATTTGATTTGATTCACCTCCCTCCCCAGTTGGCAGGAACGCTAGAGGCTTTCGCCTTGGTGCTAGCAGCATCACTTTTTCTGCTCCTGGTTTTCGTGAGGGTTCGGAGAATAGTACAAATCAGCATGTCAGGGACAGAGACAGGACAGAAGCGCTTAGGAATTCAGAAAGAAAAAGGAAGAAAAAGTATATTTAAGGAAAAAGGCCTTTCCAAAGACATACAGTCTAAGGAAGTGAGAGATGAGAGAAAGTACGCTCTCGGGAGAGACGAGAGGATAGGAAGCCTCAGGAAAAGATCTCTTTATCCGGTAAAGAAAGTGCTGGGGCGTGATAGCACTGGGTCGGAGGAGATGGCTCCCTCAGAGGACTCAGATGTAGAGAGGGATGGGGAGGATAGATGCCAGCCGAATAGCCGGCCGCCGCCGCGAGATCGAGTGCTGGAGTTAGTAATGGTTAATTAGAAACTGTGTTTGCAAGAAAAGTGTTTGGGAGAGAAAAGGAATTAGAAAGCAGGGTATTGAAGTGTTAAATTAGCTGCCAGCTACATCTCCTATGAACGAGATGAAAAGTTACATTTTAAATAAGAGAGAGAGAGAAAGAGTTTTAAAAAATACAGGTGCCCTCTCTCTGAGCTGTGTCAACAAAAGGAATGAAAAGGCTATTTCAGAGTTCATCTAGAAACAGAGAATTCGGGAGACGTCCTGAACTTCTCTGTAGCTCCTAGAAGTTTTTTGTGTACGTCCTTGGCGCGCCAATGTCCACGTGTTTGTGTTTGCTTTTTGTTTCATTGTCTAAATGTTCTGTGTTTGTTACGTGTTCAAAAAGAAAGATCGTTAAAACTGCTTGATCCAACCTTTGAGAGCAAAAAAGGGCTTTTCAGGAATTGAGGTTGACATAAGCTGCTTTTAAAAGAGACCAGCAGCATTTTGGGTTTTATAAAGAAGCTAAGAGTCATTTTGTCCTAGAAAAATCTCTGTGACAAGGTGCTTTTCTCTTAAAATTACAGCTAGAAATAGCACCAAATTTTGTTTGATCTGAAGATAAGATATATAGCCACTTAATTGTTGTTTCTAATTGGTTTTAAAAGTATAAAAATGTTCTACATGTCTTGGTTATAGACTATTGGCTTAAATTGTTGGGTGTAATTAAAAATTTACAACTTTGATAACGAAAGGTGGCGTAGAACTAGCTCAGTGTTAGAGTCGTTCAGAAACCAGGTATATAGAAAGTAAGATTTTAGACCAATGTCTCTTCAATGAGATTAAAAGCTGCTTCATACATTCATGTGTAGAGAATTGGTGGCAAAACTTTGTAGCATAGGGGTGGTCTGCTTGGTGTTGATTTTAGAGAAGATAAATTGTTTAAATTGGTTTTGCTTTTGCTTCTCAAAATTAATGGTTACACTCTAATGCTACAAAAGATATTTAAAAGTTTAGTTAAACTGCCAGTATTCCATTGGCTACAGTTGGCAGTTGTAATCTTGAGTTTAAAAATTTTTTTTT
>NW_021609092.1:0-1287 GCF_004785775.1 Grammomys surdaster | reverse complement strand
GGGGGGGACAGCAGGTAGAGTTAAATATAAATATTTATAACAAGTTGTGATACAATGCTGGCCTGCTAGAGATTTAGAACGTTTACATTTAAATTAAGACACGCAGGCTGAGATCTTAACCTGCTTGTAAGACAAGGTCAGTGTGATGTTAATCAGGTTAAACTGCCCACACAGTCCTCAGACCATACAAGCAAAGACAGACTTAGATACTTGTCTTTGCAATGAAATTGCACCCTCATGCAATCAGGTTCTGGCCATAACTACACAGAGCCATAGAGATGGGGAATGTTTTAAATGTAAAAATTTAGATAGTTTTTAAAGTGACTGTCCCAGGAACAGAGACTTAAACAACAGCCAGGTGACCAAGGTTACCTGACACACCTGTCCTTGGTGCAAGAAGGATAATCCTTGGGCCAGGCCTCAGGATGTAGGCCAAGATTAAAACATTTACATTTAAATTAGACTTTAACAGAGTAGTTGAGACAGGAGCTTAGATTTCAGACATTCCTATTGTCCTGTCCCGACTCAAAAAGGGTGTTCTCTAGAATTTGTTTATTGCCTTGCTTGTTCCTTAGGGAGGTGTCTGCCTCAGACTCAAAAGAAATTCAAAACAGCTTTTGGGCCAGGCCAAAAATTGTTGGGTGTAATAGAGACAAAATGGCCTTGGTTCCTCTGATGTGTATTAGGTCTTATCAGTAACTAAAAACCTAATCTTAAATTAATAATTAAAAGAAAAAGGGTTTTAAAAGATTGATAGATACTGGGGCTAATTAACAATTATTGGAGGACAAGATTGCCTTCAGCTTGGCTTTATCTGATACTTCACTCAGCTAAAAAGAGTTGGTTATTCAATTAATTCAAAAACCCTAGAGGCCGGGCGGTGGTGGCGCACGCCTTTAATCCTAGCACTTGGGAGACAGAGGCAAACAGATTTCTGAGTTCAAGGCCAGCCTGGTCTACAGAGTGAGTTCCAAGACAGCCAAGACTACACAGAGAAAGTTCAAATTTAAGATTTATAAGACTAATGGGGCACTACAGCCTGACTTGCCTACTCCAGCTGCCATTCAAGTAAATGCATATAAAAAATTATTATAGATTTAAAAGAGTGTTCTATACAGTTCCTTTACCTCCTGGTAAAGGTGAGAGGTTTGCATTAAGTGAAATTGCTTGTGATTTTTGAGAGCCCATGAAGCCATTCATTAAAAAGGCTTGCCTCAAAGAATAATTAATGGCCTTAAAAAATTTGTTGTTGCTTTAATACAAAAGGTTAAAGCGTTTAAATCTCTC
>NW_021609091.1:1563-3729 GCF_004785775.1 Grammomys surdaster | reverse complement strand
TCCAGCAGAAAAGCACTATAGAACATACTGAACAAAGCTAATGTAAAAATACGCGAATTGTAGTGTATTCTTACTTCCAGAGATAAAGGCAAGTACAAGAGAGCTGAATACACCTAAATCATATTACATGTGATATTTCAGTTAGGAAGTGTGTTTAGTTTAAAGCAGAAACACTTGTACCATCCAGCCGTGTATCTTTCATTGTTTCACATGGAATGTCCAAGTAAGTTGCTAGATTCCTGCAGAAAAGCACTATAGAAAGTATTGAAAAAAGCTAATGTAAAAATACGAGAATTGCAGTGTATTCTTACTTCCAGAGCTGAAGGCAAGTACAAGGGAGCTGAAAAAACCTAAATCATGTTACATGTGATATTTCAGTTAGGAAATGTGTTTAGTTTAAAGCAGAAACACTTGTATCATCCAGCCGTGTATCTTTCATTGTTTCATACTGAATGTTCAAGTAAGTTGCTAGATTCCAGCAGAAAAGCATCATAGAACGTATTGAACAAAGCTAATGTAAAAATAGGAGAATTGTAGTGTATTCTTACTTGCAGAGATAAAGGCAAGTACAAAAGAGCTGAAAACACTTAAATCATGTTACATGGGATATTTCAGTTAGCAAGCGTGTTTAGTTTAAATCAGAGACGCTTGTACCATCCAGCTGATTATCTTTCATTGTTTCATACTGAATGTTCAAGTATGTTGCTAGATTCCAGCAGAAAAGCACTATAGAACGTATTGAACAAAGCTAATGTAAAAATACGTGAATGCCAGTGTATTCTTACTTCCAGAGATAAAGGCAAGTACAACAGAGCAGAAAACACCTAAATCATGCTACATGTGACATTTCAGTTAGGAAGTGTGTTTAGTTTAAAGCAGAAACACTTGTAACATGTAGACATGTATCTTTCAGTGTTTCATTTGGAATGTTCAAGTTAGTTGCTAGATTCCAGCAGAAAAGCACTATTGAACATATTGAACAAAGCTAATGTAAAAATACGCGAATTCCATTGTATTCTTACTTCCAGAGATAAAGGCAAGTACATCAGTGCTGAAAACACCTAAATCATGTTACATGTGACATTTCAGTTAGGAAGTGTGTTTGGTTTAAAGCAGAAACACTTATAACCTTCGGACATGTATCTTTCAGTGTTTCATATGGAATGTTAAAGTTAGTTGCTAGATTCGAGCAGAAAAGCACTATGGAACGTATTGAACAAAGCTAATGTAAAAATACGCGAATTGCAGTATATTCTTACTTCCAGAGATAAAGGCAAGTACAACAGAGCTGAAAACACCTAAATCATGTTACATGTGATATTTCAGTTAGGAAGTGGGTTTAGTTTAAACCAGATACACTTGTACCATCCAGCCGTGTATCTTTCATTGTTTCACACTGAATGTTCAAGTAAGTTGCTAGATTCAAGCAGAAAAGCACTATAGAAGGTATTGAACAAAACTAATGTAAAAAAAGGAGAATTGCAGTGTATTCTTACTTCCAGAGATAAAGGCAAGCACAACAGAGATGAAAACACCTAAACCATGTTACATGTGACATTTCAGTTAGGAAGTGTGTTTGGTTTAAAGCAGAAACATTTCTATCATCCAGCCATGTATCTTTCATTGTTTCACATGGAATGTCGAAGTAAGTTGCTAGATTCCTGCAGAAAATGACTATAGAACGTATTGAACAAAGCGAATGTAAAAATACAAGAATTGCAGTGTATTCTTACTTCCATAGATAAAGGCAAGTACAACAGAGCTGAGAACACCTAAATCATGTTACATGTGACATTACAGTTAGAAAGTGTGTTTGGTTTAAAGCAGAAACACTTGTAACATGCGGACATGTTTCTTTTAGTGTTTCATTTGGAATGTTCAAGTCAGTTCATAGATTCCAGCAGAAAAGCACTATAGAACGTACTGAACAAAACTAATGTAAAAATACTCAAATTGTAGTATATTCTTACTTCCAGAGATAAAGGCAAGTACAACAGAGCTGAAAACACCTAAATCATGTTACATGTGACATTTCAGTTAGGAAGTGTGTTTGGTTTAAAGCAGAAACACTTGTAACATGCGGACATGTATCTTTCAGTGTTTCATTTCGAATGTTCAAGTTAGTTGCTAGATTCCAGCAGAAAAGCACTATTGAACATATTGAAC
>NW_021609091.1:0-1463 GCF_004785775.1 Grammomys surdaster | reverse complement strand
GTTGCTAGATTCTAGCAGAAAAGCACTATTGAACATATTGAACAAAGCTAATGTAAAAATATGCGTATTCCAGTGTATTCTTACTACCAGAGATAAAGGCAAGTACAACAGAGCTGAAAACACCTAAATCATGTTATATGTGATATTTCAGTTAGGAAGATTGTTTAGTTTAAAGCAGAAACACTTGTACCATCCAGCCGTGTATCTTTCATTGTTTCATATTGAATGTTCAAGTATGTTGCTAGATTCCAGCAGAAAAGCACTATAGAACGTATTGAACAAAGCTAATGTAAAAATATGCGAATTGCAGTGTATTCTTACTTCCAGAGATAAAGGCAAGAAAAACAGAGCTGAAAACACATAAATCATGTTATATGTGACATTACAGTTAGAAAGTGTGTTTGGTTTAAAGCAGAAACACTTGTAACATGCGGACATGTTTCTTTTAGTGTTTCATTAGGAATATTCAAGTCAGTTGATAGATTCCAGCAGAAAAGGGCAATAGAACGTATTCAACAAAGCTAATGTATAAATACGGGAATTGCAGTGTATTCTTACTTGCAGAGATAAAGGCCAGTTCAAGAGAGCTGAAAACACCTAAATCATGTTACATGTCATATTTCAGTTAGGAAGTGTGTTTAGTTTAAAGCAGAAACACTTGTATCATCCAGCCGTGTATCTTTCATTGTTTCATACTGAATATTCAAGTAAGTTGCTAGATTCAAGCAGAAAAGCACTATAGAACATATTGAACAAAGCTTATGTAAAAATAGGAGAACTGCAGTGTATTCTTTCTTGCAGAGATAAAGGCAAATACAACAGAGCTGAAAACACCTAAACCATGTTACATGTGATATTTCAGTTAGGAAATGTGTTTGGTTTAAAGCAGAAACACTTGTACCATCCAGCCATGTATCTTTCATTTTTTCACATGGAATGTCCAAGTAAGTGGCTAGATTCCAGCAGAAAAGCACTATAGAACGTATTGAACAAAGCTAATGTAAAAATACGAGAATTGCAGTGTATTCATACTTCCAGAGATAAAGGCAAGTACAACAGAGCTGAAAACACCTAAACCATGTTACATGTGACATTTCAGTTAGGAAGTGTGTTTGGTTTAAAGCAGAAATATTTCTAACATCCAGCCATGTATCTTTCATTGTTTCACATGGAATGTCCAAGTAAGTTGCTAGATTCCTGCAGAAAATGACTATAGAATGTATTGAACAAAGCTAATTTAAAAATACGAGAATTGCAGTGGATTCTTACTTCCAGAGATAAAGGCAGGTACAACAGAGCTGAAAATACCTAAATCATGTTACATGTGACATTTCAGTTAGGAAGTGTGTTTGGTTTAAAGCAGAAACACTTGTAACATGCGGACATGTTTCTTTCAGTGTTTCCTTTGGAATGTTCAAGTTAGTTGATAGATTCCAGCAGAAAAGCACTATAGAACGTACTGA
>NW_021609090.1:2323-3589 GCF_004785775.1 Grammomys surdaster | reverse complement strand
AAATGGAGTTGTTGAGTTTTGTGTTAGGTCATATTTGGAAGGCATACTTACTATGTCCTTAGTGGTTCCAATTGGTATTTTTTCCAGGAAATGAGTTTGATCTTACTGCTTAAGGTTTGGCAGCATATTTCAAGAAGATGAACTTTTATATGACTCAGTTTCTCTTCTTTGTACTTCGTCTGATTCATCCCCAAAGCTTGTTTCACTGCACTCAAGATCCAGGCTCTGAAAAGCTTTCATTTCCTGCTCAAAATCATCCAAAGTCAAGCAGTTCAGATTCAAAACCCACATGGGATCATCATGGTCCTCCACAGTTAAATCACTGAAGTTCACCTTGACAGACCATGGAGAATCAGAGCCTTGGAGTCATGGACACTATATGTCTCATCTATTTGAGAGAGTTGCCCAAGGCCTGTGGCATGAAAAGGCTAACTGACTGCAAGAGTGGTCAAAGTCCCATTTTCACATATGGATTGTCTACTGGTAGTTTTATGTGCTCTGTGTCTCATGAGCAATTTTTATTATGTGTTCATTTTCTGAAAGATATGGCCAGTAGCTAACACATGGTGACCTTATAAAGCAAATATGTGTAGTGTGACATGGATGCTCTCAGGTGAATTTTTGTCATTGGCAAAGGCTTCACAAAGTAATAACCTTTATAAAAGAAAACTGCATTTTCCTCACATCATGTTCTGATGGTCTCTCAGGGTCAGTTCTGAACATTTTCAGCAATGTTACCAGGAATATCTGCATGGGATGAGAGACATGGGCAAGCTATCTGTTTTGTGAAAAGGCAAGAGCTAAGGGGTACTCTAATAGTTAGCACCCATTGAGATGCTACCCCAAGTTATTCCTTTACAAGCCGACAGATTTCTTAGTATAAACTCATATCCTCTGCAAAAAAACCACAAATACATTGCCCCAGATACTAAGACACTACCAAGAAGCAGATAGGAAGCATATTTCCTTTAGTCCTCCCATCTCCTGGTTAGAGTCTCAGAGAAGAGTGGGTTTTCTTAGCTTATTGACAGAAGGAAACAGAAGTCTCCCTTCCAAACTACTGAATTGAGTGATGTGCAGCACAACCAAGGACTGACACAATTAACACACAAACCTAACCTTGCTCTCATTGGTCTTGTCTCTGTTGGCATGAGATTCATCAGGAAGTAAGCTCTCAAGAAATTACTGCAATGTAGGGGTTGCCGCTGGCAGTGAACAGTTTTTATATACTGGTGGACAGAGGATTTGGCTACTCCTTCAAATGAT
>NW_021609090.1:0-2223 GCF_004785775.1 Grammomys surdaster | reverse complement strand
GCTACTCCTTCAAAAGATCCATTGTGATATAATGTCCTGAATTCCTATGGTCAGAATAGTAGCCAACTGTCAAGTACAACAGAGTGATGCTGTGTATCCACAGTCCTCCAGCCACTCCATTTCCTACTACTCCTCAGCAAAGCAATTGCAAAGATGTCTTTCTTCCTGTGGAGGGAATGGTAGTATCCAGGCTTCTCATGTCCCCACACCATCTCTTGATTATAACACCTTGTATCCTTTTTCTCATATCACATATGGGTTCACAAATATTTCTTGACTAATTTTTATATTTCTGATATTTCACATATCTTCACTTGGGATGATGCCATGGTAAGCCCAGGTATCAAAAACTCCTCTTCTACCATAAAGAGATGTTAGGTGGACTTAAGTTTAACATCAGGTGCATCATGTACATAGATGTGGTCCCTGGATTTCCTGCCAAATAGGCATACCTTAGTGACTATGGAAACTGCACCCTACATGTGATGTAACCTGAGGAACAGTTCAGTTACACGACTTATCAGTGTTCCTTACTGAACCACTGGCTGGCATCTATAGCTCCGTGGTGGCCCAGCTTTTCTTTAAATCCTGAATCCTCTGGGAGGCAGGCACTGAACAGAAACTCATCTCAGGGGTGCTATCCTTTCTTGGCAATCTTTGACCTCAGAACCTGGAAGGTCTACTTACCTTGCCATATTAGAGAATAACAATGGTAAAATTTATCAAGAATAACTTGGGAACAAATTTGTGATATGAGAAAAATGATACAAGGAGTTAGAATAAAGTGATGCTATAGCGACATGAGACACCTGGATGGAGGAGGCTGTGAGGATAAAGACACACATTAGCACATCATCTAAAGGCTCTGCTAGTCACAAAAAAGAGAATAAAACTGTCTACATCAGGCTGTCACTAAAGGTATTTGCCTGGAAGGAGAATATTACCTTTCATCACATTCCCTGTATATCCCTCATCTTTCCCCCACACACCCACAAAGGAAATAAATTTACACAACAAGTAAAAATAAAAGAATCAATGGAAAACATAAAATTTCCAAATAATACAACTAGGCAAAGCAATCTGAAAGAACCAGTGGATGAACAAAGTCTTGTATTTTGGCCAGAGAAATTCACAGATGAATCAAAGAATCAAGGAATCAAAAAAAAAACAAAAACAAAAACAAAAAGAAAACCACCTAACAACAGTGATCCATAAGGATTCTAGCAGTCCATAAAACTGAGGGAAGGGACACTTTCAAACTTTTCAAAAAAACAACACTAAAACCTACTCAGTAACCAATAAAGATACCTTGAAGAAAAAATTCAAGTATCTGAGAATGTTTTTGGATACTAAGATTAGAAATTCCTTATCTGAGAGTACTTTATGTTCAATAACATATTAAAGACCATTTTTTCCAGATGCTTTCACTAGATACATAAGGATCATTCTACATACATATATTGACAAAGAGCACAGTACACACATCTAGAAAAGATTGCAGGCCACAAAAATGAATGAAATGCCATTGCCAAGGACAAACATGGAACTATAGACTTTGACTACTCACATATCAATTCTCCAATCGCAATTATTATTTTTCCTATCATAAGTCATAAAGCTTCAGTCACTTGAGGAATAGAAAATATAGCTAAATGTCAAAAACAAAACCAATATTGTCAAAACATTAAGTCAATAAATGTTGAAAAGCAAAAACCAGACTGAAAACATAGGTCTCAGTGACCCATCTTGAGTCCTCATCTGTGACCTGTTGGATCAAATGGAAAGAACTGTCAATCAATTGGGTAACAGACCTAGATTTTTCTGAATTGTCTGGTTGAAGACATGTGACTTGTACCTGACCTGCAAGTGAGGGGTCCAGTGGAAGCATCTAGGGTTAGATAATCAAGCTCTGTGCCTTACTTCCATAGATGTGTCAGCTAGGGCACACATCTCCCTACCAACTGACTTCTGCCCATACAAATATTCTAGAAAGAATGCCCACCTTCAGGTATCCATTCACTTGGGAACTTAGACTTCTATTCTGAAGGTGAGATTTGAGATTAGCTACATGGTCCTAGGAAACCAAGGGGGGAAGTGTCTTCAATTTAACTTTTGTCCCTGTCAAAATGAAAACCACACAAAACTGGTACAATTGTACAATGAATGATTAGAAGAATTGATTGATGGATGCTATATGCTACTTGAAGCCAGGCAGGGCAGTAG
>NW_021609089.1:929-4459 GCF_004785775.1 Grammomys surdaster | reverse complement strand
AGAGAAAGAGTCATTGGTTTTCTCTTCTGGATCTTTTCTGCTGTGTCCATGTAATCAAGGCTCTTCTCCACTTTCTCTTCTATTAGTTTCAGTGTATCTGGTTTATGTGGAGGTCCTTGATCCACTTGGACTTGAGCTTTGTAAAAGGAGATAAGAATGGGTCAATTTGAATTCTTCTACATATTGACTTCCAGTTGAACCAGCACCATTTGTTGAAAGTGCTATGTTTTTTCCACTGGATGGTTTTAGCACCTTTGTCAAAGATCAAATGGCCATATAGATATGGAAGTTCATTTATGCGTCTTAAATTCTATGCCATTGATCTTGCCTATTTGTACGAATATCATGCACTTTTTATCACTATTGCTCTGTACTACAGCTTGAGGTCAGGGACAGTGATTCTCCCTGAAGATCTTTTATTGTTGAGAATAGTTTTTACTATCTTGGGTCTTTTGATATTCCAAATGAATTTGCAAATTGCTCTTGCTATCTCTATGAAGGATTGAGTTGCAATTTTGATGGGGATTGGATTGAATCTGTTGATTGCTTTTTACAAGATGGCCATTTCTACTATATTGTTGCTGCCAATACTTGAACATAGGAGATATTTCCATGTTTTGGATTCTTTTTCGATTTCTTTCTCCAGAGACTTGAAATTCTTGTCATATAGACCTTTTACTTGCTTGGTTAAAGGCACAACAAGGTATTTTATATTATTTCTGAAGGTTGTCATATCCCTAATTTCTTTCTCAGCCTGTTAGTCCTTTGAGTAAGGGAAGACTGTTTATTCGAGCTAATTTTTTATCCAGCCACTTTTCTGAATGTTTTATATATATATTTTTTTAAATCAGGTTTAAGAGTTCTCTGGTTGCAGCTTTGGGGTCATTTAACTATACTACCTTATCGTCTGCATATAGTAATATTTTGACTTCTTCCTTTCCAATTTGTATCCTTTTGACCTCCTTTTGTTGTCTAATTGCTCTGGCTAGAGCATACAGTACTATACTGAATAGGTAGGAAGAGAGTGGGTAGCAATGTCTAGTCCCTGACTTTAGTGGGACTGCTTTAAGTTTTTCTTCATTTACTTTGATGTTGGCCACTAGTTTGCAGTATATTGCTTTTACTATGTTTAGGTATGGGCATTTAATTCCTAATCTTTCCAAGACTTTGATCCTGAAGAGGTGATGACTTTTGTCAAATGCTTTCTCAGCATCTAGTGAGATGATCTTGTGGTTTTTTTCTTTGATATTGCTTATATAGAGGATTATGTTGACCGCTTTCCGTATTTTGAAACATCCCTGAATTCCATGGATAAAGCCTACTTGACTATGTTGGATTTTTTTTTTATATCTTCTTGGATTTGGTTTGCTAGAATTTTTTTTGGTATTTTTGCGTCGATATTAATAAGGGAGATTGGACTGAAGTTCTCTTCCTTTATTGGATCTTTGTGTGGTTTAGGTATGAACATAATTGTGGTTTCATAGAATAGATTGTGTAGTGTTTCTTTACTTTCTGGAATAATTTGAAAAGAATTGGTATTAGGTCTTCTTGGAAGGTCTGATAAAATTCTTCACTAAATTCATCCAGTCCTGGACTGTTTTTTTTTTTTTTTTTTTTTTTTGATTGGGAGACTTTAAATAACTGCTTCTATTTCTTTAGGGGATATAGGATTGACTAGGTGGTATATCTGATCTTGATTTAATTTTGATACCTGATATCCATCTAGAAAATTGTCCATTTCATCCAGATTTTCCAATTTTGTTGAATATAGGCTCTTGGAATAGGATCTGATGATTTTTTGAATTTCCTCAGTTTCCGTTGTTATGTCTTCCTATTCAGTCCTAATCTTATTATCTTGGATACTGTCTCTGTGCCCTCTAGTTAGGCTAACTAAGGTTTTATATATCTTCTTGATTTTCTCAAAGAACCAGCTCCTGGTTCTGTTGATTCTTTGTATAATTCTTTTTGTTTCTACATGGTTGATTTCAGCTCTGAGTATGATTATTTCCTGTTGTCAATATCTCTTGGGTGTATTTGCTTCCCTTTGTTCTAGAGCTTTCAAATGCGCTGCCAAGCAGCTAGGGTATGCTCTCTCCAGGTTCTTTTTGTAGGCACTTAGAGCTATGAGTATTCCTCTTAGCACTGCTTTCCTTGTGTCCCAGAAGTTTGGTTTTTATGTTTCTTCAATTTCATTAAATTCTACAAAGTCTTTAATTTCATCTTTTATTTCTTCCTTGACCAAGTTATCATTGAGTAGAGAGTTTTTCAGTTTCCACCTGTATGTCAGCTTTCTGTTGTTTCTGTTATTATTGAAGACCAGCCTTAGTCTTTGGTGATCTGATGGGATACATGGGATTATTTCAATCTTCTTATATCTGTCTAGGCCTGTTGCTGAGAAGAAGGTATATTCTTTTGATTTATGATGAAATGTTCTATAGATATTTGTTAAATCCAAATTGTTGGTTCATAACTTCTCTTAGTTTCACTGTGTCTCTGTTTAATTCTGTTTCCACTATCTGTCCATTTATGAGAGTGCAGTGTTTAAGTCGCCCTCTATTATTGTGTGAGGTGCAATGTGTGCTTTGAGTTTTAGTAAAGTTGTTTTATGAATGTCAGTGCCCTTGCATTTGGAGCATAGATATTCAGTATTGAAAGTTCATCTTGGTAGATTTTTCCTTTGACAAGACTGAAGTGTCTTTCCTTATCTTTTTTGACAATGTTTGGTTGAAATTCTATTTTAATCGAAATATGAGGATGGTTACTACAGGGAGTTTTAAAGTGTAGAAGTCTTTCCACTCATAGAATACTCTCTAACAAATATATGTGAGTTTCTGAGGGCCACTTAAAAGATCACACTGAAAAATCTAAGCATAATGAAATGTAAAAATTTTTACCTGTTGACAGGCCTTGAATATTCTTTTGGATTCTTCGGTTTGCTGAGATTCTACTTTTTGAAGACCGAGTTCATGGTAGGTGTGGGCCACAGCATACACAGCATTATACAAATTGTAACCTTCTTCACTCAGGGACATGTCAAATTTGTGCAGTGTTAACCATTCCTCTGTGTTGTTGAATATAAAATGATCCATCTTGCTATTGCTGTTCTTAGAGATTGAACAATTAAAATAATTCCAGTTCGGTATAATCTGAGAAATGTCTATTGGATATTTGGAAGTGTTTTTTATTTGTACAAAATTGCTAAATTTAGCAATATCATTGTTGTGGTGTGCAAAAGTGACAGTCCCATGGAAGAAATCAAGACTGAAATCTTTTCTATTTGTGATGACATCCCATTGTGAGGTTGTGATCCAGATTCTCTGAACACGTAAATATGCCCATCTTCTAAAGCTGACTTCTAGGGTAGAGTTCATTTCACCATAAATGATAACAACCTTGGCTGATGATGCCATAATTTGTTTATCATATATCTCAGCCCTTGTCGTGTATATCTGCATGGTTTCTGGGATCATATTCACAAATGCTAAACAGATCCCATGCCTTTGCATTTCTTCTCTCAAGTCTGAGAGAAA
>NW_021609089.1:0-829 GCF_004785775.1 Grammomys surdaster | reverse complement strand
TGTGTCCTTGGTTGCTACCTGATAGACATAGGGAAACTGGTCATGGTCACTCAAGATAGGATTAAATGGTCCAAAAAAACCTAGAGGACATAGAAAGATGACGAAACATCCTGTAAGGCATATGAATGTTAGAAAGTTTGGAGTTATATACAAGTAACATTACTCACATTTCAGAAATCCTATTGAGGATAATAAGATTACACTATAAATATCATATATTATTCCTATTAGATTCTAGACTATTCCTGAGAAGTCACCACGTTATAAAAACATACTTAACTGTTTTCTAAATGCATCAAAAATCTGATTATTTAATCCTTTATAATAAATGGATAACATATGAAAAAGGATACACACACAAACCTATGCCAAGCAAGTTTTCTCCCTAGGCACCTATGAATAGAATAAAAAGTTGTTAATTCATCCAGTATCACACATTCTCACCTTTGGTATACTAGAATCAATTGCCATTTTTAAGGATGTTGTCCATAATGGTCCTATAAGTTCTACAGGACAGCTTCCTTGTAGTCCACATTCATAATTAATTAAACGCAAAAAACTATTTTGTGATAAGTAGTTTCTTTCCAGTTCTTCAAATGTAACTACACACATGGCACGAGGGTTTGAGTATGCCAAAGACATGTTCGGTAAAAGATAAGGATTTCTGTTGATCTCATCAGTAGCAAAAATCATTACCAGAAAAAACTGGGATCTTCTTTCTGGTATTCTAAAAGAAGATAGAAAGATGATTTCAGGGAGTGCTAGGAACATGAAATTTTCTCTCCAATTGCAGAAACTTCACACTAGGATACATGTAAATGCTAACTTT
>NW_021609088.1:1820-3066 GCF_004785775.1 Grammomys surdaster | reverse complement strand
TTCTCTGGGTGAACCTTGCCCTTGTAGTTGTCAGTGCACAGGCAGTTTAAATGGCCTGCTCTCAGGGACTTAGCATCTGCTTAAGTCATTCCCTGCCTCCATCACCTGCTGCTGTTGTCAGGTGTGCTTTATATGCATGGACCACCAGCTATAGCTGCTCTCTATCTTTTTTTCCCTGTCTCTGTTCTCTGCACATGCCCCCTCTCTATTCTCTTTCTCTACTCTCAGGTCTCTCTCTCTCTCTGATCCCTGTCTGTCTGCCTGTCTGCAGGTCCTCTTCTGTGCCTCTCTCCCTTCCTCAGCTTCTCACTCATCTCCCTAGTGCCGAATAACTTCTTTTGGACCATATCTGTTGCATGTTTTAATTTCTGAGACATACTGTGGTAGGATAGTTTAGTTCTTTGGTGACTTATTTTTCTGACTGTTTTTTCTTATATTCCTATGCTGGTGTCTAGGCTTCTGGGTTTGAAGTGATTATTTTTCTAGGTACTGATTTCTGAATTTGTCTGGCTTTGGTGGGAGTTTTGTTCCTGGGTTGCTGTTTGATGTCTGGATTTACAGAGAGAGTTGCCTGAGTGTTGCCTCTTTTATTGACCTGTTTGGTGGGTACTTTCAAGAGGGAATGCTTGCTAATCAGTTGCCTCTGTTGTATAGTATAGTGCTAGGGGCAACTCTGAAAATTGCAACTGGACTAACAAATAGTGTGGTAGATCTGTGGAAAGCTAACCTTGTGTCTTTTTAGGCATGGCATGTGGTTGAACAGGTGTGTCTGATCATTTGGTGTGGGGCTGAGACACAGGGATCAGACAGGAAAGGAAGGGCATGTGGGGATTGTCTGTGGTATCTATAGGAGGCATACACAGAGGAAGAGGAAACTGCCACTAGTATTCTCTTTAAATGGTAAGGACAACTGATATTAGTGTTAGAAGTAATAGTGGGGTAAGCTTTTGTACAGAGTACTTATTTGACTGGCAGGCATGGCTTTTGGTTGAACAGGAGTTTTTTGTAGATAATAAGGGGCTCAGACAAAAGATGAGTCTATAAAGCCCAACCAATTCTTTTTTTGAGAGTATACAAAACCCACTTGAGGCTGGGCAGTGGTGGCACACACCTTTAATCCCAGCACTTGTGAGGCAGAGACAGGTGGATTTCTGAGTTCGAGGCCAGCCTGGTCTACAGAGTGAGTTCCAGGATAGCCAGGACTATATAGCGAAAACCTGTCTCAAAACAAAAACAAAAACAAAAA
>NW_021609088.1:0-1810 GCF_004785775.1 Grammomys surdaster | reverse complement strand
GTACATGCCTTTAGCTCTGGAAGTAAGAATAAACTGCAATGTGTGTTTCTTTACATGAGGTTTGTTCATTACCTTCTATAGTGCTTTTCTGTTGGAATCTAGCAAGTTACTTGGACATTCCATATGAAACAATGTATGATACATGGCCGGGTGTTAAAAGTGTTTCTGTAGTAATCCAAACACACTTCCTATCTGAAATGTCACAGGTAACAAGATTTAGGTGTTTTCAGCTGTGTTGTACTTGTCTTTACCTCTGGAAGTAAGAAACACTGCAATGCATGTATCTTTACATAAAGTATGTTCAGTACCTGCTATAGTGCTTTTCTGCTAGAATCTAGCAACTTACTTGTACATTCCATATGTATCAATGTAAGATACATGGCCTGCTGTTCAAAATGTTTCTGCAGTACACCAAACACACTTCCTAACTGAAATTTCACATGTAACATGATTTAGGTGTTTTCAAATCTGTTGTACTTGCCTTTAGCTCTGGAAGTAAGAATACACTACAATGCATGTATCTTTACATGAAGTTTGTTCAGTACGTTCTATCGTGCTTTTCTGCTGGAATCTAGCAACTTACTTGGACATTCCATATGAAACAATGTAAGATACAAGGGCGGGTGTTAAAAGTGTTTCTGCATTAAACCAAACACTCTTCCTAAAGGAAATGTCACAGGTAACATGATTTAGGTGCTTTCAGCTCTGTTGTACTTGCCTTTAGCTCTGGAAATAAGAGTACACTGCAATGCCTGTATCTTTACATGAGGTTTGTTCAGTACGATCTATAGTGCTTTTCTGCTGGAATCTAGCAACTCACTTGGACATTTCATATGAAACAATGTAAGATACATGGCCGGGTGTTAAAAGAGTTTCTTCTTTAAACCAAACACAATTCCTAACTGAAATGTCACAAGTAATGTGATTTAGGTGTTTTCAGCTGAGTTGTACATGCCTATAGCCCTGGAAGTAAGAAAACACTGCAGTGCATGTATCTTTACATGAAGTATGTTCAATACATTCTATTGTGCTTTTCTACTGGAATCTGGCAACTTACTTGGACATTCCATAAGAATCAATATTAGATACATGGCCTGGTGTTAAAAGTGTTTCTGCAGTAAACGAAACACACTTCCTAACTGAAATGTCACATGTAACATGATTTAGGTGTTTTCAGCTCTGTTGTACGTTCCTTTAGCTCTGGAAGTAAGAATACATTGCAATGCATGCATCTTTACATGAGGTTTGTTCAGTACATTCTATAGTACTTTTGTGCTGGAATCTAGCATCTTACTTGGACATTACTTATGAAACAATGTAAGATACATCGCTGGGTGTTAAAAGTGTTTCTGCTTTAAACCAAACACACTTCCTAACTGAAATGTCACAGGTAACATCATTTAGGTGTTTTCAGCTGTGTTGTACTTGCCTATAGCTCTGGAAGTAAGAATACACTGCAATGCATGTATCTTTACATGAGGTTTGTTCAATAAGTTCTATAGTGCTTTTCTGCTGGAATCTAGCAACTTACTTGGACATTCCATATTTAACAATGAAAGATACATGGCAGGATGCTACAAGTCATTCTGCTTTAAACCAAACACACTTCCTAACTGAAATGTCTCATGTAACAAGATTTAGGTGTTTTCAGCTGTGTTGTACTTGGCTTTAGCTCTGGAAGTAAGAATACACTGCAATGCGTGTATCTTTACATGAGGTTTGTTCAGTATGATCTATAGTGCTATTATGCTGGAATCTAGCAACTTACTCGGACATTCCATCAGTAACAATGAAAGATACATGGCCTGGT
>NW_021609087.1:1981-4177 GCF_004785775.1 Grammomys surdaster | reverse complement strand
TAAAATGAAACTGTTAGTAAGGAAAGCTTACCAATTTGTTAGTGTTTTGTTGGGAGCCGCGGCAGGTGCTGGCAAAGTCCGCCATCGCTAGGTGGCGCTGTCAGCCATAATTCTTCCTAGTAAACAAATAAATTGCGCATGTGCCATGGTAAAAGCCCGCCAAAGTTAAGCCCATCCCACGGCGTTTGGCGCGCTACGAGTAAGCAGCCAATCAGAGGTGATTACACCGCTCTAGGGTATAAAACTATGCTTTCCCAGGGCTGGGTGTCGGGTGTGTGTGTGTCTTCTCTGTGTCTTCTGTGTGTCTTCTCCGTCTTCTCCGTCTTCTGCCACCATTTTGGTTTTTGGGAATAAACGTGTTTCTACGGAAGGATTCTGGTGTGTGTGTGTGTGTGTGTTCTTGCCGGCGAGACCACTACACGCGCGCGTCACATTTGGTGCCGAAAAACCCGGGAGAATTTACCATCGCCGGCACTGTTTCAGAAGACCCTCCACTCGCCATCCACGCGTGGAGTGAATCCAGAACCGTAGGACGAGGTAATGTTCTCTGAAAGATATGTTTCGATTTGATTTGATTCACTTCCCTCCCCAGTTGGCAGGAACTTTAGAAGCTCTCGCCATGGTGCTAGCAGCATTATTTTTCTTCCTCCTGGTTTTCGTGAGGGTTCGGGGAATAGTACAAGTCAGCATGTCAGAAACAGAGACAGGAAAGAAGCGCTTAGAAATTCAGAGAGAAAAAGGAAGAAAAAGTATATTTAAGGAAAAAGGCCCTTCCAAAGACACACAGTCCAAGGAAGTGAGAGATGAGAGAAAAAACGCTCTTGGGAGAGACGGGAGAACAGGAAGCCTCAGAAAGAGATCTCTTTATCCGGTAAAGGAAGTGCTGGGGCGTGATGCCTCTGAGTCGGAGGAGATAACTTCCTCAGAGGACTCAGATGAAGAGTTAGATAAACAGTTACCGCCGCAAAATCTAAAGCAGAGGAAAACGAGAGATAGAAGCCGGACGGCCTCTCGGCCTGTAGCGCCCTCCCAACCTAATGTTCCCGGCGCACTTCCGCCTCATGTGGACAGACGCTGCTCAGGCTCCTTCCTTTCAGAGGAAGACAAGAGAAAAATGCTACAAGCTTTTCCAGTGTTTGAGGACGCGGGAGGAGGCCGTGTCCACGCACCTGTAGAGTATGCTTCTATCAAAGAATTTGCTGAATCGGTTAACAAATATGGAGTTGATGCCAATTTTACAATTATGCAGCTTGAGAGATTTGCCACTATGGCAATGACTCCGAATGATTGGCAGAACACAGTAAAAGCTGCTCTCCCTAATATGGGACAGTATATGGAATGGAAGGCTTTGTGGCACGATGCTTCTCAAGCACAGGCAAAGGCCAACGCTAATTCGGAGGGCAACCAGAGACAGTGGACTTTCAAATTATTAACAGGGCAAGGATAGTATGTTGCTGACCAGACTAACTATGATTGGGGAGCATATGGCCAGATTTCCGCCGCCACAATTAAGGCATGGAAGGCCCTCTCGAAAAGGGGCGAGGCTGGAGGAAATTTAACAAAAATATTACAAGCCCCCCAGGAGTCCTTCTCAGAATTTGTTGCTAGAATGACAGAAGCAGCAGGCAAAATTTTCGGAGACCCAGAGCAAGTCAAGCCATTGATCGAGCAATTAGTATATGAAAATACCTCACCAGAATGTAAGGCAGCTATTACCCCTAGGAGAAACAAAGGGCTGACAGATTGGATAAAGGTCTGCCGAGGTCTTGGAGGCCCACTGACTAACGCTGGCCTGGCAGCAGCTATCCTGCAGGGCCAGAGCCGCTCAGGTCCTGGCGGCCGTAAAGTATGTTATAATTGTGGTAAACAGGGTCATTTGAAACGAGAATGTCGTACTCCTATACAAAAGAAAACCCCTGGGTTATGTACTAAATGCAGGAAGGGATATCATTGGGCCAATGAATGTCGCTCGGTTAAGGACATTCAGGGAAGGATTATTCAACATGATCCCTCCCCTATAGGAAGAGATGAAAATATTTCAAAAAACGAATATCCGGGCCCAATGTCTCAGGGTCCCAAAAAATATGGGACACAAGCCTACAACCGGGGGAGACCTCTAACTGCAGAGCTACAAGAGGTTCCGCAGGGTTGGACCTCCGCTCTATCTCCCAATTCTTATTAATGCCACATGAGGGT
>NW_021609087.1:0-1881 GCF_004785775.1 Grammomys surdaster | reverse complement strand
TCCTCTCTTACCCTGAAGGGGCTTGTGGTTCATCCTGGTGTAATAGACCAAGATTATACAGGAGAACTTCAAGTTCTCTGTTCTTGCCCACAAGGCATATTTTCTATCTCCCCTGGAGATAGGATTGCTCAATTGGTTATTCTTCCAAGTTTACATAATTGTTTTCCATCCACCGGGGCGCCAAGAGGTGCCAATAGGTTCGGTTCTTCAGGAACTGACTTTGCTCATTTAGTAGTGGATCTCAAAACTAGACCCACTTTACAATTAACAATAGAAGGGAAGAGCTTTACAGGAATTTTAGACACAGGAGCTGATAAAAGTATTATTTCCTCTAACTGGTGGCCAAAAACGTGGCCTGTTACACAGTCATCCCATTCCTTACAAGGGTTGGGATATGAGGCCAACCCTACCGTCAGTTCACGCTCCTTGACTTGGAAGACGCCAGAGGGTCAGACAGGAAGCTTTATACCTTATGTGCTTCCTCTTCCCGTTAACCTCTGGGGAAGAGACATTTTACAAGACCTGGGACTGACACTAACTAATGAGTACTCTCAACAAGCTATTAATATTATGAAAAGAATGGGATATAAGGAAGGAAAAGGCCTTGGCAGAAAGGAACAAGGAAGGTTAAACCCAATTTCACAAGAAAGTAATACAGGAAGACAAGGTCTGGGTTTTCCCTAGTTGCCACTGAGGGCTCCTTGCCCATACCCTGGCTTACAGAGGAAGCCGTGTGGGTTCCTCAGTGGCCCCTATCCTCTGAGAAATTGGAAGCTGCTACAAGGCTGATTGAGGAACAGGCACAGCTTGGTCATTTAGAACCTTCTACTTCTCCTTGGAATACCCCTATCTTTGTTATAAAAAAGAAATCAGGAAAATGGAGACTTCTCCATGATCTAAGGGCCATTAATAAACAGATGCAGCTGTTTGGCTCAGTGCAACGAGGCCTGCCTCTGCTCTCTGCTTTACCTAAGCAGTGGAGGATAATAATTATAGACATTAGGGATTGCTTTTTCTCCATTCCCCTACACCCGCAAGATAGGCAAAGATTTGCGTTCACCTTACCTGATGTTAATCACCTTGAACCAGACAAGAGATATCAGTGGACAGTTTTGCCTCAAGGCATGGCCAATAGTCCTACTATGTGTCAGCTGTATGTACAAATGGCCCTTGAACCTGTTAAGAAACAATTTCCTTCTCTACTCTTGATTCATTTTATGGACGATATTTTAATATGCCATAAAGAGTTGACCATTTTGCAGAACTCATATCCTTTATTAATTGCTACATTAAGACAGTGGGGTCTGCATATTGCCACAGAGAAGGTTCAAATTTCAGAAATTGGTTCCTTTTTAGGGACAGTTATTTACCCTGAGAAAATAGTTCCTCAAAAATTAGAAATTCGCAGAGATCATTTACATACCTTAAATGATTTTCAAAAGTTATTAGGTGATATAAATTGGTTAAGACCATTTTTGAAAATTCCCTCTGCTGAATTAAAACCTTTGTTTGACATTCTGGAAGGAGATTCCCATATTTCCTCACCAAGAGCATTAACACCGGCTGCAAACCATGCCCTGCGATTGGTGGAGGATGCCTTACAAGAAGCTCAGCTGAAACGCATTGATGAGACCAAAACTTTTAATTTGTGTGTCTTTAAAACCAGACATTTACCAACTGCCGTATTATGGCAGGATGGGCCCTTATTATGGATTCATCCTAATGCATCTCCTGCAAAGATTATTGAATGGTATCCAGATGCGGTTGCTCAGCTTGCCTTACGGGGATTAAAAGCAGCTGTCACTCATTTTGGAAGGGAGCCTAAAGTTTTAATAGTGCCTTATACTGCACATCAAGTTCAAATATTAACTGCTACCTCTG
>NW_021609086.1:1869-8562 GCF_004785775.1 Grammomys surdaster | reverse complement strand
GGAACTTTGAATGAATTCAGCAAGAATGTGTGTGTGTGTGTGTGTGTGTATCTAGCTATCACTGTGTCTAACAAAAATATTTAAATAAACAAGGTCATGAGTTTGAAAGGGAATTGTATATATATTCCTATACATTTCAATTCCTAAGTAATTAAGAACATCCTTTTCAGTCTCTGTAATGGTACATGTATGACTACTTGGTATTAGATAATCTGTTGGTGTGCTCTTCTTTGGAGAAGACTATTTAATATTTGGTTCTTAGAATTTCATTGCTGCCTGTATTCTTCCTGTACCCTTTCTGGGTGTTTCTGCATCCTGATATTTTATTTGCTGTTTCTTTTTACTGTTTATTTATTGTTATCCCCTTTCCCCATTTCCTCCTCACCCAGAAACCTCCTATCACATCCCCCCTCCTCCTGCTTCTATGAGGATGTGCCCCCACTCACCCACTCCCACCATAGTTTTTAAATCTTGCAGTAGAGTAAGTTTGAGTTCATCATGTATCTTCAAGAATGGGTGATATTTTCAGTTCCTAATGCAAAATATGTTACCACAAAATCTAAATGTAAGTTTTTCTTTTTTTGTTTTTTTCCCTTTAGAATTATTTTATTAAATCATAAATGTACAACAGCTTCTTAACTCTACACACGCACTTAAATTTTTAAAGGAAAAATGTTAAGTCTTATTACACCATGATCCTGGCTAATAGCTTTTCAAAACTTGTGAAAAATCTTGAAAAAGTTTTCCCATGTCACCTGAAACTTACAAATGTAACATTATCAAAGAAGGAATGCTTCTACACTCTTACAAAGACCACTAGAAAGAAACAACAATTAAAAAGCTAAGAAACTGTCTCAAAGACATTTTTTTTTTTTTTACAATCCTTCCTCCAGAGTAAGGTAATGCTATTAAATAATACAATCCATTCACAAAATGGTTCTCTGCATCTGCTCTGGTGTCTTCAGCCATATCAATGCAAATTTATGCATGCAAATTTCATATGCATAAATGAGTGTGCACTACTTTTATGCATTATGAGTGTGTAGAGTTATTTATGATAAGAGTTTCCTTAACATTGTTATTGCGATAACCTGAGGCTGTTCTGTTACCTCTGGGCTCTAGCCCATGGTAAGTAGGAAGAAGCTCAATATCGGCTCCTTCCACCATAGCCCCCACTTCCTCCACTTCCTCCAGTACCATAATTCTTTCCACCATATGGTCCCCCCCATGTTCCTGCTACAACCAGAGTTTCCACTCTTCATTGGACCATAGTTAGAAGGTTGCTGATTATAATTTCCAAAATCATTGTAATTTCCACTTCCATAATTTCCTCCTCCATAGTTATCATAACCACCTCTGTAGCCCCCACCCTGGTTGCCATATCCAGGTCCTCATCATCCTCTTCCATAACCAGGACTGCCTCCAAAATTGCCACCTCCAGGTCCTCCTATAATAGGCATTATAGCCATCCCCACATCCACGTCCACTTCCGTATCCATCAGAGCCCCCCCCCCCAAACTTTCTTCCTGGTCCTGGTCCAAAATTGCCTCCACCACCACGAGAATCCCCAAAACCAAAGTTTCCTCCTCTTCTACTCCTAGAACTTAGGACTTCGTGCATTTCTTGTCTAGACAATGCCTTTCTAACTTCTGCGTTGTGACCATTTATGGTATGATATTTTTGCAAGACAATTTTATCCACAGGATCATGGTCATCAAAAATAACAAAGCCAAAGCCTCTTTTCTTTCCAGATTGTTTATCTGTAATTATTTCAATAGTATCAATTTTTCCGTATTCTTCAAAGTAATCTCTAAGGCGGTGTTCCTCAGTATCCTCCTTAATTCCACCAACAAACAGCTTCTTCACAGTCCCACGGACTCCTGGTTTTCTAGACTCCTCTCTTGCTATAGCACGTTTTGGCTCAACTACCCTGCCATCAATGGAATGAGGCTTTGCAGCCACGGCAGTATCAACCTCGGATATGGATGAGAAAATCCTCTTGATCTTTTGCTTGCAGGATCCTTCATAACAACACAGTCTGTGAGCTTTCTTCATTGCTCATAGTAGTTTCTCAAACTTTCTTCCGTGGTTTCAAAGCTTAAGCCACCAATAAAGAGCTTACGGAACTGTTCTTTTTCTCCCTCCATCGTGGACTCAGTTGCTTCAGTCCGATTTCCCTTAGCCTAGTGAGATGAGAAAGACCGTGGATGGACAGGCATGGGGCTCGTCCTGATGCTGGGGTGAGAGCAGCCGGTGGCCAAGAAACTGCGGTGGCCAAGAAACTGCGCCACAAGGAGCACCTGCACATGGGACCAGCGCCACTGCTGTGTTATGCTATGTTACCACAAAATCTGAATGTAAGCTTTCCTAACAAGAATAAACCTTACAGTGGTGTTGAATGGATAGAAAAAAAAATCCACTTGTTTTTCTGGAAGAGTTTGAGAAAAGAATATGCAATGTTAAAATGCACCTTCAATTTTACCAGTGTATGAAAAGCCAGCCCTTGGGTAAAGTAGCAAATCTTCACAAGCACTGAGTGGCCATTGTTCTACATCAATCCAGGCTGTGCAGTCATCAGGGAGAGAGAAAAGACTCTCAGTGGAGACCGTGCTTTGTATGGTTTGAAGGTAGTACCTGAGTCTTCTTTAGTGATTTGTCATTGTAAGGTAGTTTCTGTTGTTCACAACAAAATCTCATAATAAATGGCATAATGAAGACATGGACAGTGAACACAGCAATGTCTGCAATGCTTTGTTAAACCTTATTCTTTGGATATGGAAAACTTTAATTTTTTTAGGATAAGTAAATATCTTATGAATGAAACCGTTAAGGTATGAATTTAAAAAATTAATCTAAAAACTGCTGTAAGGAAAACTCAGTCTCATAATCTGTAGATATTAACTCATTTTGTCTTTAAGTTTTATTGCAATTTTCAAGGGGGAAAAAATCTCTGAATGGTAAATATAAAGTCTCTGGGATTCAAACTGTTTGTAAATAGTCTCCATTGCAACTAAGCAGTTTCTGGCACCTATACACTCTTTATCACACTTTCACAAAACAGTGTGTATTATGCAAAGCAGGAGTAAATTTGTGTATTCTTGACAACCTTAATGTCTCAGCCACTGCTATTCATCAAATATAATTGTATTTTCAAGATCCAACTTCTTCATCCCCATTCTGTCATAGCACCTTCTGGACATCATGTAGGAGGTCATCCTATCTGAATTAACATCTGTGCTCTCACAAAGAACTAGGGTGTTGAATAAGTACCAGAAATTGTCTTCAAAGACAGAGCTCCTAATAGCACTTTGTAATTATACTAATTAACATCTAGCTATTTTAATTGAACACTGCAGAAAATCAAAGAGAGTGAGCAAGATCCTAATTCTAAGTAAAACTTTGACCTAAAACACATGTGAGTATTAGCAGCTGAACTATTGAAAAGGCCTTAAACCATTTTAGGTGAAAATATGTGCTCCCATTTTAGTTAAAAAATTAATTCTGGGATTTGTTAGATATGTTAATCAGTTCAAATGAAAACTTACATATGAGAAGGAAAGGGAAAGATACCTAAAATAGGCTAGGAAATAAAGCACCTTAACTAATAGAAATGAGCTTCACATGTGGCAGCCTGTCTCCTCAGTAAAATAGGGTTATGTGGCACAAAGACAGCCAATGCAAATATTCATGACACTGATATTCAAAATCCAAAGTAATTTGGGTCACATAGCCATTTTCATTACAAACTACTTATGTTACTAAACTTTCAGAAACCCCTGACATATAGACATGAATCAGATTTATCCTGAAAAAAAAATATGTATGCTAGCGTACCATTGCTACCTGTTTCTACATGTGCCTATTACAGTAAGTATACATTATAAGAGAGAAAGCCTGGTAATGTGTTTCCTTATATTACCTGCCAAATATAAGGCCATAAAATATCTTGAGAAACTCAGACTCATGTGTCTTTATGCCTGTCATTTGCTTAATAAAGCCTGGGGGAAAATGAGATTTATACTAACTTGATAATACTTAAGCCTATAGTTTGCATAACAACCTATGCACTAGGCATAAATACAATGATTGAGGAAAGAGACAAGCAGTAAGAGAAAGGATGTTTTTATATAAAACAATAGCATCGTATAGGTCACACAGTAAATATTCTTTAATGTAGTAAATCTGCATTACATCTATATGATCGAAGCAATGAGCACAAGACTAGAGAAAAAGATTCAAAATAACCAATCAGTGCTAATCCATAAACAGGATATTTGTATGAAATTTGCAAGATTTGAAGGGTACTGTAGAAAGTAAGGCAGAAAAATGTGAGTGCTTGAAGATAAGAAGAAACATAAAATTCTGTGTTTGGAACATGACCGGATTGATACACCTGTAAACTCACAGTTTTATTGGCATTCTGCACAAGACTATCTAACAAAGGACTTCAAAAGTTTTAACATCCCAACCTTCCCAGAGAGGCATAAAAGGTTAAATGGTTGGAAGAAGAGAGAGAGCCATAGTTCCTAGTGCTGTAGCCACTGGTACATTGCATACACTCACCTCAGTTTTAGACCATCACTTTACATCCTCAACAAAAGTTTTCTGTGTTTGTTGTAAAAATGCTTCTGGTCCTTAAGAATGAAGAACTGCATGGCAGTCTTATGTAAAATGAACCAAGAGGGTTGTTTTAAAGGAGAATTATCTGAATGGGGCAAAATGTCAATCAGTATCCAAGTAGTTTAATTTTATCATTATAAAACATAATGAATGAATAAGGCCCATGCCGTTGTTTGGTGTGTAGATGAGCCCTTGGCTTAGTGGTGGGGAAGGAACATGATTAGAAACTTGGTGGATAGATCAATGGAATAGAACTGAAGACCCAGAATTAAACCCACACACCTATTGTCACCTTATTTTGACAAAGAAGCAAAAACCATCCAGTGGAAAAAAGACAGCATTTTCAACAAATAGTGCTCAAGTGGAGGTCTGCATGTAAAAGAATGGAAATTGATCCATTCCTCTTCCTTTGTACAAAGCTCAAGTCTGAGTGGATGAAGGACCCCCCCCACACACACACACACGTAAAACCAGATACAAGGAATCTAATAGAAGAGAAAGTGGGAAAGAATCTAGAAGACATTGGCAGAGGGGAAGTTTTCCTGAACAGTATACCAGTGGCTCAGGCTCTAAGATCAACTACAGACAACAGTGGGATCTCATATCATTGAAAAGCTTCTGTACGGCAAAGGACACTCTTAAGAGGACAAAATGGTAACCTACAGTCTGAGAAAAGATCTTACCAATCCTACATCCGGTAGAGGGCTTATATTCAACATATACAAAGAACTCATGATGAAGTTAAGACTCCAGAGAACAAAATAACCCTATTAAACAAAGAATTCCCAACTGAGGAATATTGAATGGCTGAGAAGAACTTGAAGAAATGAGAAAGAAGATTGCCATCCCACAGTCAAAACTCTAACCTATAATTGTTCCTGTCTGAAAGAATTGCAGGGATGGAAGTGGGGAGAAGCCTGAGGAAAAGAGTGTCCAGCAACAGGCCCAGAGTGGGATCCAGCTCAAGGGGAGGTCCCAAGGCCTGACACTATTACTGAGACTATGTAATGCTCACAAAAAGGGACCTATCATGACAACTCTCCGGATGACCCAACAAGCAGCTGAAAGAGCCAGATGCAGATATTTACACCCAACCAATGGACAGAAGCTGCTGACCCCTGTGGTTGAATTAGGGAAAGACTAGAAGACGCTGAGGAGGAGGGCAACCCTGTAGGAGGACCAGCAATCTCAATTTATCCAAATCCCTGAGATCTCACAAACACTGGACCACCAATCATGCAGCATACACTAGCTGATATAAGAATCCCTACACATACACAGCAGAGGACTGCTGGGAATGGGTGCAGTCAGAGAAGTTGCACCCAACTCTCAAAAGACTGGAGAACCCGGCGAGTTTAGAGGTCTGGCTGGGTGTGGGCGTGTGTGGTGGAGACATCTTCATGGAGACAGGGGATGGGGAGGAGGAATGGGATGTGGAACAGTTGGAGGGTGGATGGGCAGGGAGCAGGAATAAAATCTGGAAAAAAATAAAAAAAAAATTAAAGACCTAAAGAAAGAAAAAGAAATGATCTACATCATTAGAAATGATCAGTCATCAGGGAACTGCAAATCAAAACTATTCTGAGATTCTACCTCACACCAGTCAGAATGTCTAAGATCAAAACTCAGGTGACAGCAGATACTAGCGAAGATGTGGAGAAAGAGGAACACTCCTCCATTGTTGGTGAGATTGCAAGCTGCTACAACCACTCTGGAAATCAGTATGGCAGTTCCTCAGAAAATTGGACAAAGTATTACCTGAGAATCCAGCTGTACCACTCCTGGGCATATACCCAGAAGATGTTCTAACATATAACAAGCACACATGCTCCACTTTGTGCATAGGAGCCTTATTTATAATAGCCAGAAGCTAGAAACAAGCCAGATGTCCTTGAGCAGAGGAATGGATACCGAAAATGCAGTACATTTACTCAATGGAGTACTATTCAGATATTAAAAAAATGAAATTCTTAGGCAAATGGATGGAACTAGAAAATATCATCCTGAGTGAGGTAACCCAGTAACAAAGAACACACATGCTATGTATTCACTGATAAGTGGATATTAAAAAAA
>NW_021609086.1:0-1769 GCF_004785775.1 Grammomys surdaster | reverse complement strand
GGTGTGGGAGGAGGGGGAGTACAGAGGGTCAGGAAATTGACAGAGGTGTGTTGCAGTGGGGAATGGGGAATTGGAGGTAGCCACTAGAAAGTCCCAGAAGAAAAGCAAGAGGCTCCCAGGACCCAACATTGATGACATTAGCTGAAATATCTAACAAAGGGGAGAGAGAACCTGTAGAGGCCATATCCAGAGGTTAGGGCCCTGGTTGAGGGATTGGACTAATCACTCATTGCAAAAATATTAACCCAGAATCTATCCTTTCTAAAGGAAATGCAGGGCAAAGAGTGGTTCTGTGGAGGCTCGATGACCCAGTATAGGGGAATAATAGGGCAGTGAGGCAGTGGGGGTTGGGGGGCCCCCCTCATAAAAGCTTGTGGAACAGGGTAGAGGATAGAGGGTTTAACTTGGAAGAATGATAACATTTGAAATGTAAATAAGTAAAATAACCAATAAAATAAAATAATAAAAAAAGACCATAGCTGTACTTTGTACCTAGAATAAAGTTACATCTTGACCATGGTAAAGCTGAAAATTGATAATGTAAGTGTAATGACAGAGAGAAATTGGTATAATTAATAAAATTTATTCTACATGCAAAATCAGGTAATAGTAATGCTGTCCAAGACATAAAAGCTGGCAGACAGTAGCAAATCCCATTTGCATTAGACACAGAAGTTCACATGTAAAGGTATTTTTTTTTTCATGAAATCCAGGTAGAATGTTTTTCTGAAGCACAGATCTTTATGAAGTTAAGTAGATACCTTTGACATAAAAAGTATTTGTTAATGTTTACACACTAAATTTCTTTCTAAAAATCATAATCATCCTTATCAGAATAGCTAATTCACATTATGTATTTTGGATGCAAAGATATACTATTTTCTACACTTTTAATATCTATAACAGTTTTCATGCTGGTCTTAATATAGCTAAGCTTGTAATCATGCATATCTACGGACACTTCAGTTAAACTCAAATCTTCGAATAAAACTTGAATTCCACTCTTCTATTCACATTTGTTGAAATTATTGAAAATAGCATATGTAGAAATTTTACAACAACTAAAAATATTCATCTCACAGTACAAACATTAACACTGTTGAAAATCCCAGAAGAAGACAATTTCCAGTATCTGAGAAAGTTTATCTCACAGTACCTGGTAGGATGAAGAGAGGGGAAGTAGATTTGGTCTTCAGAAACAGGCTTGTGGAAGCCAAAGTTTTGGACAGAACCCGTATATTACTTTACTTTTTCTACAGCAGTCTGTAGTGTCCTTGTTCTTAGAAGTGGGTTACTAGGCTATTTTCAGTAAACCACACATGACTTAGTGGTAGACAGAATAACTGAGATAAATTAGCACTCAAGATAAAGGACTTAAAGTGAGCTGCTTATCTGGTATTTCTTGGGTGTTAATACTTAATTTGATCATTACATGATCATGTTGATATAGATTATATTCCTTTAATAAAGTGACAATGATTCCACACTTCTATCTGTTTCTAGTATACACTGAGGTTTTTGTATGATTCTACAGCCTCAATTTTGTTTCCTAATTGAAAATAGCATATTTGTGTTAGTCACCTTGTTTATTAGTTAACTGCACAATATAATCCATCAAAATAGCAACAAATTTAGTCTGAATAATTCTTGCCTTCTGAATATGACAAAAGTAAAAATGAACTATAATTCCTATTAGATTTTCCTCACATATTTCCAATACCGATTTATTATTATGACATTGTTCTATTGATTTATCAGTATGTACACTT
>NW_021609085.1:2788-9065 GCF_004785775.1 Grammomys surdaster | reverse complement strand
TTGTGCTTGTGATGGTCTCTTGAGGTTCAGACAGTATTTTCAAGACTTTTCTGAGGGAGATAACCCATCTTTTATCCACAGTGAGCTCTTTGACCAATATGATGAGTTGTTTCCTTTATATAATAGCACAGATGATTTAGTACTCTTACTATTGAAATAGAAAAACTATATTCATAAGAAAAATAGGTGGTATTTCTTTATGAAGGAAGAAGTATAAGACTAACACAAAAAAATAAAAAAATGACCCTGCATTATCTTGAAGGGAAAGTAATCATTTAGTTAGAACTGAATGCTCAGAACAGCATACTTTACAATTCATTTGAATTCAACAACTCTAAAGCAATTATTTCTCAATGTGAGCATCTATTTACAAATCCCCTTCATTGTTTTTCTAATCTTGGATACATAATCTAAGAAGTCTTTAATGGAGACTTCATGGAGAGGTCTATGGACTTTGATCATGTAAGAATAGCACCTTCATACAAATAAGGCATCCTCAAGCTCTCAAGTCAAGCCAATAGGGGTTACCTGCTCTCCCCCACCCCAAAACTGTATTTATTACCCAAAGCTCAAAAGTAAAGTGGATGTGAGATCTTTCCCCGCTGTCAGAGACTTTTATTGGGTCCTCCCCATCACTGGCTAGCCCACGCATTTCAAAGAGCTGTAACACTTTTCCCTCTCTGCCACCTCTGAGGCACTCCTGTGCTGCCTGTGAGGAGAGGAATGAAAAGAGCTGTAACACTCGCCCACCTTTGGATGCTGGAGCAGAAGTGGACCCTCCAGTCTGTTCCCCACCCAGCCATCTGAGGCTGCTATAATCACAGTTCGAGAGGCTACATCAGCCCTGCCCCGCACGACTGAACAGCGAGCTGCGCTCCTGCTTGGCTCCTGGCCACAACCCCGCCTGCATGCCCTGCATGAGCCTTGACCCGTATCCTTGGCTTGCTGGCAGTCTGCTCTGATGAGTCTCGCCGGGAAGTGCTGTGCCTCCGCATGCTCTGCGCGCCGCTGCAGCCCAATTTCCTGGATGGCCTCGGAGCCCGAGTCCAGCGCTGCCACCCATGAACTGCACACGAGATTGGACCCACATAACTCCAAAGATGATCAATTTCTTCTTAGAATTCAAAACAGGGAAGCTGTCTGGAGCAAACAGGTCTCTAATCAAAATGAATACTAATACAGAAATATTTGTTACATAAACTCTGTGGACTTCTGAGATTTTGAAAACCAACTACCTATTTAAGGCAATCTTGACAGTTGTCAGTCAACACCTCTCAGCTATTTCTAATTAAAATGTGGAAACCACCCTAACAATAAACTCAGACCCATGAATTTGCTACAGACCCTTAACTCACAGGTTAACCATCTCAAATCAGATAGAATAGTTAAAGAAGGACTGGGTCTAAGCCTTCGATTCCTAAATGGGTTATGTAGGCACAATGCCTATGACAGTAACAATATTAATCTTACGTCTATATCAATAAGAAACTCATACTAATGAAAACCTTAAATATGAAATAAAAATAAATTTTATACAACTTATGAAATATAACTTGAGTTCAATAACAATTATACAGATTTCTATCAAATAGGTTATGGCTAAGTAATCAATACTAGCTATTTCTCACTATTCCAATAAAACCATTACTTTTGCCTAGAACGACAGCCCAATATCAACCACCTCAGTCCTCAAGGCCAGGGAATGGGGTGCCAACTCTTCATTAACTTCTTTGAGCTGAATTTAGGCATTGAGATATTAGAAGAGGAGTGTGGGAAGGGTAAATTGATATGCCTTTGATGTCTGTGTCTTCACTGCATCCAGCTGAAATTTCAGGACATCAGAGGTTTGAGCAGCCTTCTCAGCTTGCTTGATGAGCAGATACACCAACGCTGTGTATTCTGCAATATACAATTCTCAAAACAAATTTTAGTATCACGATAATTTTTTTTGTTTGAATTCTGGAATCTAGTATTTGGGTGTCCTGCCTCCGACATGTCTAATCCATATAATTCTGGGAAGTAGAAATATCTTAATTATCTCTTCTGAAAATACACAGACAAAAGTTTTTTCCCAAAATAGCATTTTCTTGAGCCAGTAACCAGAAAAACCTTTATCTTGACCTCTTTCCCAGAGGAAAAATATAACCACAAAACTGAAAAATCACATGCATCGTGAAAATAAAATCAAGTTAGTAACTAAAATACTGTATGCGCCTATTCTTTAGGCCTTCCGAATTTTGCCAAGCATTAAAAGAACCCAGAATTCCCATGGGGCACACATTAGACAGAATGTGAGACTCCTGTGAGGCAATATAACTTTATATCATCTGAATACATCTGATTTACACTATCTTTCTGTTTGGCCCTCTCCCTAGAACAGCTTTTTATTTATACCATATATCTGTTTGGCTCTGTACTCCAGAGCAGCTTCCACTTATACACTTATGCTTTACTATAGAGCCAGTGATAATTTTCCCTATCTCAGTTCCAATCAGCAACTGATAAATACCCACATGATTTGGACAAACTTGTTTATAAATCTTTTCTAAAAGCAAATAATCCCTATATTTTAACTTTATACTTAAATCAATAATGGCTACACAATGGAGGCTTATTTGGCTCTCTTGGGTCAGAGCAGCCTAAAATTTCTCTCAGCAGAGGACCTGCCTACCAGCAGTCTCTTCACAGTTCCTGCACTGGAGTCATGTGACTCCTATCACTGCCAATCACTCACTCACTTTCTTTCTTTAAAAACAAAAATACAACTTTTACTCTCAGGTGAATAGACTTAATTTTCTAGTGAATCAGTGCCAGAAATTGGTACGCCACTTTGTTGTTGTAATTATTTAATATCAGGCCTCTGGTCAGGCCATCTATCTAAGCTGCAGCAGCTCTCTTTAGCTGAGCCACTATGTTTCTCAGCTGGGGGCCACTTGCATGCCACAGCTAGAACTGTCCCAGAATGAATGTTTTATCCTTGATCACAAATCTATCCCAAGCCTATTTTTCTTATTAGTGCAATTTATGAAAGCTCATTGTGTTCCTAACAATGTAGTCTTTATTTACTATTTTATGAGTGGGGACATATTTTATTCTTGATTCTAACTCATTATATTTTCTGGTAAAACTCCTAAACAATGTCCTTAAACATTTTTCTTAACTTTGTTTGAATCAAATCAAGACTTCTATAACTACATTAATCTTTCTAAACAGCAGTATTATATGCAAGTTCATGGGCCTAGTCCCAAGAATCATTAGCCTATGTAACAGTGGTAAGAAAGGCATATCAGCAGGAAAAAACAATCCTGGGATGAAGTCCCTGGGAACTATGCATCTCAGAGCACAACCATCACAACCATACAGAATGTTGTGGTATCTCCAGAAAACCCACTTGCACCCTCTGTCTATATGTCTTCTATCAATGCACCATGAGCATTAAGTATCATAACACCTATGTGGGTTCATTTTAGTCCTCTTAATATACATCTATCAAATTTATTTCTATGTATTTGTCCCTTCCCCTTACTTGATGCCCACTGATCTACACTCATCTGTGGAAAGTTGTGTTCTCCATGAAGCTGGAGAAGTTTTGTTGGTGGTAGGATATGGTGTAGAAGACAGATCTTTCAAGAGGCAAATGAGCATTTTTAAGAGTATGAAGATCTAGTTTTCAAAATGGTGATTATTTTAAGAGTAGAGGGGTAATAACTCAGCCTGTACCAGCATCTGCAGCTATTCCATGATAGAATGGAGATGCACTTTTTTCTACAAAGTTAAATAGTCAATCTTCATGCATGAAGTTTTGAGTAGCTCCAGGTTCAGTGACTGTGTTCCTTAGTACTCTCCCATTTAGGACAGAGTCATCATCACAGACTCAGATGTACAACAACAGTTGCAAGCTATTTTCCCTGTTGACTTTTTTAAAAAATCTATTCTCTGTAATTCTTGATATGAAATAAAAGTACAGTAAAAATAACCCAAGTAGAAAATTTTTTCTTGTTCATTAGAAAGTGGTCATAGGTTCCCTACATTGCATCTGTCCTACTTTAACATATTCTTGCAACTTAGACTGCTGCCTTGCCATTGCCATCCAGGAATGATAGTCTTCCCTATGCTGTTGCTCTTCCTCCCTATTCAGACAGAAGGAATCAAAGTATACTATACTGCCCAGGTCTGGCACTATGTTTAATTTACCTGGTTATTTTTAACAAAACTTTGCTATTCTCTTCTGTTATTGCATCATACTCAGGTTCTCTGCTCTCTTAATCACCCTCACAACATCAAATGTGATTGATGAGAACAGATTATGTATTCACTTCATTCTACTTGTCAGTTGCAATACTATGTTAGAATAATCTCCTATTCTAGATGTTATAACATTAGAATCTCCTATTCTAATATTACAATAATTGCCTTTTTATCTGAACCTCCTTCCATTAATTTGAATAGTATAAAGAGCATCAATCTGTTCTTCCAAATGCCTATCTAAATCCTCTTGTATATTCAACATATTAGTAATATTTTTTTTTTTTTGCTAAATGATTAACAAAAGTAGTTGTCTTAACTTCTTGTGTCATAGCACTTGCATAAGCAGTGGTACTAGCAATTAATGTAATTGAAGCTGTTATACCAGTAATAATCAAGCCCACTACCCTGTTGATTCTAAATAAAGCCTGACTCATTTCTTCCAGTACTTGCAAGCTATTTTTAGAATAACAAGGTTCTGTAATACTCATGGCACTAAAACAAATCCTGGTTGATAGATCTCTGTAACTGACATGCTGGATTTCAAAACACAAACACAAGTAGAAGGTGAACAATCAATGAACTTACAATAACTACTGTAGAAGAAGCAAAAGTAACTTTAACCTGACAACTAAAAGAGCCTTAAGACATGTGCTAACACCTGTTTGAAATCCAGATACTGCCCCAACTTTATCTCTTGCTAACATAACATCATAGAGAACTGCAGCTAACTTCCAAAATGTCTCTGAAAATGTCTAGAAACAGCTTTCAAAAATGAAGACTGTTATTTTCAACATTGGATTGATTTCTAGACCTGTCCATGATTGAGTCTGAATAACTAGTCACATTCAAGAACACTATAAGAGTCATTATAACTTCACTTTTTTCATTCTCTGTTCTACAAGTTCTTTTATTTTTTTTTAAATAAGAATCCTATAACAATAGCACCAAGCTGCACAAATATAACATATATGTGGAAGACTTATCTCAGACCTATACAGGTTCTATGATAATCTTTTTAGTCTCTCTGAGCCCCTGAGACTTGCCAGGACAGGAGGCCTATACTTTTCTGAAGGGAAATGGAGGAAGAATAGATCTGGGGAAATATAGGTACTGGTGGTGTTGGTAGTGAAGCTGGGAATTGTGGGGGGAGGGGAAATTGCATTTGAAATGTAAAGTATTAGAAAGAGAAAAGTAAAGATGGTGCTTATCATGTGGGAATTGCTTACACCTTTATTACTGCACACCTTCCTTTATTTTCTTTTTATTTGTCTAAAAAAGGGAAGCTTAAAAATGTTGGAATTCAGGGTCCTTATAATGCTAAACAATCATTCCATTAATTGAGCTATAATGCTATCCCAGTAAATATGATTTTAAACTCTTCTATTTATTATTAGTATATGTATGTGTATCATTGCATACATGTGAAGGTCAGAGGACAATTCTCAGGAGTTGGTTCTCTCCCTTCACTATGTGTTTAAGGGATCAAACTCAAGTCACCAGGCCAAAGCAGCCAAAGTTTTATTAACTGAATCATGGTACTAGCCCCATAATTATAATTAAAATTCAAAAAAATAACCTGTTGGCCAGCAGTTTATTTTATCCATCTTCCAAAAAAATAAGTTATTAACTTGGTCATCATAAAAACAGGGTTTGCATTTTTGCTATTTTTAACTAAGAAAACACTATTCAACTGTATATATTAGTTATGTTTGACTCACATACAGACCAAGTAGGAGACAGAAGCTCTGCCAAAGAGGAAGTTAAAACAAATAGCCCTGACAGACCTAGAATTTTGTGAGGATATAAACTTTATGAGAAAAATAAATTTGGAGACTTATATATTGTATATGCCTTGATTTACAAAGGTCCAACCTTTCACAGTACAGGTGGAGTCTCTCTGTTCCCTCCTATAGGCAATCAGACTGTATGTTTCTTGGAAACTATAGAGAGTACTTTATATCTCCTCACTCCATTATCCCCAAATATATATATATATATATATATATATATATATATATATATATATATA
>NW_021609085.1:0-2778 GCF_004785775.1 Grammomys surdaster | reverse complement strand
ATATATATATATATATATATATATATATATATATATATATATATATAGTCACTTTACATTTGGATCACTGTCCCCTCACCTCTAGTCTTGCCCTTAAAATCCTATTCCTCAAAAACTAACAGACAATATGAATCAAATGGACCTAGCAGACTCATCCAGAACATTTCACCTAAACATAAAAGAATATAACCTCTCAGCACCTCACAAAATCTTCTACAAAATTGACCACATAGTTTGTCACAAAGCAACCCTCAACAGATACAAGAAAATTGAAATAGCTACTTGTACATTTTATACTCACTTTTAAGAGTGAGTTGTTCCGTTTTCTGATACTTTTCACACAACTGTACCAACTAGAGGATTTGTATATTGCTCCCTTGGGTGGACTTCTCCTTGCAACTTCAAGACAAGGACTCATTATAGCAAGTCTTAAGAGGAGGTGTACTGTCCAGTTTAGGGGTATGCTTGTGCTCTGGATCTCTGGTAATAAAATAGTCAATGATAAAGACGTAGAATATGAAAAGATGGGATTTGGGTGCCCTGGTGATAGGAATGCTTATTCTGTCCATATGTAAGATTGCCTTTCATTTCTCTCATTTCAGGAGCCTATGGTAATATTGTCATGAATCAGACCACACTCTCCACATGTATAACTCCTGGAGAGTCAGCTTCAATCTCCTGCAGGTCTAGTAACAGTCTCCTAAAGAGTAATGGCAAGACTTATTTGAATTGGTACCAGCAGCGGCCAGGCCAGTTTCTCCTGCCACTGATCTATCAGTTGTCCAACCTTGCCTCTGGAGTTCCAGACAGCTTTAGTGGCAGTGTATCAGGGACTGATTTCACACTGAAAATCAGTAGAGTAGAGGCTGAGTATGTTGGGGTTTATTATTTTCAGCAACATCTAGAGCATCCTCCACAGTGATAGAGTGTCCTACAAAATCCTCCCTGCTTTGGGTGACAAATTGTCTCATAAGTTCCTTGTATTGATGGCAACATGATGCAGTTGGCATGGCAAAGTAAGGATATTGTTAAATGACACTTGGTTTTCTCTGATTTTCAGCTATTGTAACCATGATTTCTTAGGAAATGAGACTTTCTATGAGAGATTATATTGGGAGGAGAGGCTGCATTTATATGCAGGGAAAAGATTTTATACAGTATCTTACTGAATGATAAAAGTTGAGCCAGTTATGGTTGGTGGTAGACAGGACCAAAACTTGAATAAGAATGCTTCAAGGTACACATTTTGGTTCTCTATTTATTCTTTAATTTCATTTCAGGATTGTATAAATCTATGATAACTCTTTTGATGGGTTTGTCTCAGTTTCCAATGTTGCCACACTGAATAAAATTTCCATGTTTTGATTTTTACTTTCAAGTTAGCTTTTTGAGGATAGGTTGTGAGGTCAGGTTGGGGTACCATATGGGATTCCTTATTAGGAAGCAATGGGAAATTCTCTGAGATTTTCTAAGATAAAGATGTTTGTAAGATAAAGATGGTAGTGTCTCTAAAGGGAATCAGACACTACATAAGAACTTGTAGTTTATGTATCACACATTTTAAGAATTTGGGAGAGATGTCTGCAGGATCCTATAGCCAAGCTCTCTAATTTTGAGCAAAAGAAGACAGTAGGGATTAGAGTGCATCTAGTGCCAATTCCTTAACAACAACACCCTTTTGTGTTATCTCCTTTTCAAGGTGAGAGCTCCCTTCTTCAGTCACTGTACTGTACCTGTCAGTGTTCACAAGAGTGAGAGCAATCCCATCTTCAATGTCCCAATATGGCACCTGCCTGTCCATATCCATGAGAGTGTAAGAGCTGCAATAAAGATGCGACTATATTACATTATCAAATTTTTAAAGGAAATAAAATTCTAACTTGAAGGGATGCAAAGGAAGGAAACAGGGCATATAGAATGGAATAAACACAAAGACAGTATGTACATTTAAAATTTAGAAAAATATAAATGCTGTTTTATCTCTGTTATGAAAAAAATTTTCATAACACCTTCAATTTTTATACTATTGTGTTCCCACTGAAAGTCTATAAGGTTGCCTCAATCTTCGTACAAGAAGTGAAGAGTGATTGGTAGTCAAAGCAAGGCTACAGCTGACCTTTGTTCTCTGATTTGCATAGATGTATATCTCTAAATATTCAATTATAGATATGTTGATATTTATAGAATGATTGTTTCTAATATTTTATGATCATATCTCCAAATGTTTGTCTTTGAAGCAGCAAATATAAGGAACTATCAGCTTTTTGTCCGAAGCTTTTGCTGAATATTATCCCTAAAATATCAATATAAGATAATTTGTGTGTTTGATAATTTTGTAAATTAAAGAGAGATCCAAACAATGTTTTTATAGCCTTTTTCAAACCTTGTCCAACAAGTGGTTCTTAGGAGAGTACTTGATGTTGTTTTTGTCCCCCTAACATATCTTGAGAACTTGAGAGGCAAGAGTTATTCAGGAAATCATATGCATTTAAAGAAAATTTGAGCTTCAGAATATAGAATGTAAGCCCAAGGACCATGTAAGAGATATGTATAAAAAGGGCATTATGGAAAACATTCTCAAGGGGTATCATAAATGATTAAGTACCCTGGAGACTTCACTGTGTATCTGTAACCTAGCTCCTCAAAAATGTTTCTTGGGGAAGAAATAATTTATCATTGAAAAGCAAGCCCTGTGTATTAATCAGGGTTCTCTAGTATTATAGAACTTATGAAATGAATCTCTCTCTCTCTCTCTCTCTCTCTCTCTCTCTCTCTCTC
>NW_021609084.1:1775-5447 GCF_004785775.1 Grammomys surdaster | reverse complement strand
CATGCCCTAATAAATAACCTCGCAATTGCTAAGGTACATGGTGTCTCGAGCAGATTACTGGGTGGTCGCGACTTTCTGAGACTTGAGAGAGGGTCTCCCCTCTGCGGAGGTCTTCACTGGGGGCTCGTCCTGGGATTTGAGACCACCCTGATCTCTGAGACCCCCACTGGGAGGTAAGGGCACCGCGGTTTTGTTTGTGTCTTTTGTGTGTCTATCCGTCTCGTTTGGAATTCTGGAAAGTGCACTTCGGTGGTTTGGCTTGGCAGCTGTTTCTGTCTCGTAAGAGACAGCAAACCTTTTGTCTCGGCAGGAGGCAAATGGGTGACCAGCAGACGTGCTAGGATGGTTACCACTGCCACAACCCGGTAGACGTCCCAGGAGAAGAAGGGACCCCAGGGACGCCTGGTGGGTGCCCATCTGGAGGCCGGGGAGGACACGGTGGTCCTCTAGCTAGAGGAGGTGTGAGAGACCTCCTGGCCATCTGTTTTTTGGTATTGGTGTTGGCTTTCTCGGTTGAGACTGCTTTGTGTAGTTGTTTTGTCTGTGTTTTGTGTTACTCGTGATGTGATAGGGACAATGGACTGTGTGCTTGTGCTGATGAGGTGTCTGTGCCCATGGCGTGGGGCAACTGTCTGTGTACTGTGTTTGTGAAGTTTCTGTGTGCCCTTGGCAGGGGTGACTGACTATGTAGCCTGGTTTCTGTGCTCGTGGCAGGAGTGGGAACCAGGCAAGCCACGGAGGGCAGTTTGCGACCCTGGGAGAGGGTCAGGTTACAAATTCTGGGAGGGAATTCGTGGGAAGTGGAAGCAGTGGGACAGATGTGTCGGCACACTGCAGGCCACAGTTCTCTAGAAGACACTCTGGAGTACGTGTGTATGAGAGATAGGGTCAGAAATGACCCCTTCTCTGTCTGAATGTGGTCTTTGGCCACCGCCGCCTGGGGCGGCGTCTGTTGAAGCTCTCGTGGCTGTGTGTGTGTGTCTAATTCTGTGTTGTTCATTGCTGGTGATGTAAGAAATCTGTTAAATTAGGTCCAGCATGGGCTGGCCATGTCATCTGGTCATTAGGTTCTCTCACCGGCAGTCTTTCATGCCTTGATTGTGTAACCTGTCTCTGCACCTGTGACAGGAGCAAGAACTGTCTGTATGTGGTATATACACCGCCCGTGATGGGGGTGAACTGACTGTGTTTTTCTCTGTTTTCTTGATGAACTGTTTGCGTGTTTTTGGACTGTGACTGACGTTATTTTGGACTAAATCTACTGTGTAGAATATCCTGAGTTAACAAGAGTTAACAAGAGGTAACATGGCCACTGGCAGAGAAATAGCTAAAACAATTGTCTGATCTCCGCAGTGTGTTAGCAAAAGAAAGAGAACTCTCTGGCCCCTACAAGAGAGATTCTTGGTTATGCTTTCTATGTCTATTGTGAGTCCTTGGCGCCAAATTTGTCCACGTGTGTCGTTGTCTGTCTTTGTTTTATTAGAATAAATGTCTGTTCTATGTTTCATGTATAGAAAGAAAGATAAAAAAGGTTAAAACTTATAGGCAAGTCTCCCTGCTCTGTGGATGAAAGTGAGGTGCAGGAGGAGCCCTGGCAAAAATGATTCTTTGTACAGGCTGCTCTTGGAGAGGCTAAGAACTTTTTGGCTTTCTTGGTAAAGAAACTGATTTTCTTTTCTTCCCCCAAGATTGAAAAGGAGATTTCAGTGTAAAGTTTTATCTGGGATCAAATATGGCCTTGATAGGCCGCTAAAAGGACAGGTAGGATTTTTAGAGACCCTCAGGCAGGAGTCTCGGTTACACAATTGGCTTATGAGAATGATAACTACAGTCTAAGCCATGCTTTCACAGTGCTGAGATGTTAAGGAATGTTCTAGGTATGAGGACATAGGTCATTTTAGGAAAGACTCCAAAAAATAGAGACATAGACAGACAGAAGAATCACTCCTCTGGAATCTGTTCTTAGTGTAGGAAAGATAATCGTTGGGCCAGGCCTCAGGAAATAGGCCCAAATTAAGAACTTTCACATTTGAGTTAAGACAAAGCTCAGAGAGGGCTCAGCAGAAACTGGTGTGACATTCCTGTTGTCATGGTCACTCTGAATAGTCCCTGGAAAGGTGTTTTCTGGATTTTGTTTTATTGCCTTGCTTCTTCCTTGGGGAAGAAGGGTCAGCCTCAGACCCAAGGACATTTACAAGAGACAGTTTATGGTCCAGGAGCTATATAATGATTATGCTGGAGAATTAGAATTACAGCCTGACTTGCCTACTCCAGCTGCCATTTTAAGAAATACATACAGAATTATTATAGATTTAGAAGAGTGTTTTTTTTTTACTGTTCCTTTAAGATGAGAGGTTTACATACAGTGAGTATGCTTGTAATTTTTTTTGAGAGTCCATAAAGCGATATCACTAGAAAGTTTTGCCTCAAGGAATGGCTAATAGCCTTACAAGAAATTAAGAATAAGAAAAGTAAAAACAAAAAAACAGTTTCAATTGACTTTTAGAGCCCTGCCATGGTCTCATTGATTATTGAGTTTAGCAGGTGACAAGGTGCTTCTTTTAAAATTACAGCCAGAAAAAGTAAGAAAATTTTGTTTGAAAAAAAAATATAAGTTCTGCATTTAAAAGTATAAGAATGTTCTGCATGTCTTGGTTATAGATTATTTGGCCTATAAGGTATTGGGTATGGTTAAAAATTTGCAACCTTGGTAAAAGAAAGTTGGCTTAAAACTGGTAACTCAGATTTAGAGTAATTCAGAAGCCAGATGTATAGAGATAGGATTTAAAACAATGTCTCTTATGAGTTATTAAAAGCGCACTATCATGCATTCATATATAGGAACTGACAGCCAACTTTGTAACCTGAAAGTAATGCATTTAGTGTTGATTTTAGAGAAAATAGATTGTTTACATTGTTAAAAATTGGTTTTGTTTCTCGAAATTATGGTTACACTCTAATATTACAAAAAAAACCCTTAAAAGCATAGTGAAACAGTGACTGCAGTTGGCAGTTCAATCGTGAGCTCTAGAAATTTTGACTCACTCATGTTTATGGTTGAAAAGAAGATAGAGCAGGTGGAAATGATTGCTAGAGTAAGGAAAAAATAAGAACAGCTGTGACACAGTACCAGCCTGCTGTCAATTAGATACAGTGGTAGAGACAAATCTGACCCCCCCCTTAAGAAAGAGAGGAGATATCTGTGGGGGTCTTAGAAGACTAATCACCCCTCCTTTCCAGACAACCCAGCCAGTCTGACGGGACTGGTAGAGTCTTTGATGTTTTCCCTCCAGCCCACCTGGGATGATTGTCAATAGAGTTTACAGGTTCTCTTTACTACTGAAGAGAAGGAAAGAATTCTGTTAGAAGCCTGTAAGAACGTTCCTGGTGGCAATGGGCAGCCTATGCAGCTTCCCAATGAGATTGATGCCGGATTCCCCCTTAACTGCAGGTAAGGGGCGGCTGGTAGTCTACCATCGGGCTCTAGCGGGTCTCCAAGGGCAGCGAGATGGCCCACCAATTTGGCTAAGGTAAGAGAAGTCCTTCGGGGACCAAACGAGCCACTGTCTGTGTTTCTTGAGAGGTTACTGGAAGATTTAGTTAAGGAGGCAGAGAAAGTGTACTATAAGAGAGAGAGACAGAGAGAGAGAGAGAGAGAGAGAGAGAGAGAGA
>NW_021609084.1:0-1675 GCF_004785775.1 Grammomys surdaster | reverse complement strand
TATAGAGAGAGAGAGAGAGAGAGAGAGAGAGAGAGAGAGAGAGAGAGAGAAAGAAAGAAAGAAAAGGCAGGTGAGATTCCAGGTAAGAAAGATTTTGGCTGCAGTGCAGGAGAGAAAGACAAGAGATAGGATAGGACTTAGACAGACAGAGAACCTGGGTGACAAAGGCGGAAGCCCCAGATATCAGTGAATGGCAAGCAGATTTCCCAAAAGTTTGGGTTGAAACTGAAGAAGCCAGACACTAATGATTACAAGCCAATACAAGATCTAAGAAAAGTCAATAAGAGAGTACAAGACACTTAACCTCCTCAGTTCGCTCCCCCCAGAGAGGACTTTTGGCAGCATCAACTTTCCGGCAGCCCCCTGACTGATGGATGCCTAATACTTGCATGATGCACTATCAGAGCCTGTTGTATACTGAGCCTCTTTGAACCAAAGCCAGAGGGCTCAGGACACTGTTGCAAAAGGAAATCAGATGGCAGACATGGCTGCCTAGAAAGCTGCCCAGGGAGCAATGAGTCTATCAGTAAGGGTTCCAGAGACTATTTTGACGACCATCAAGTGATGGACAATTTGGGCTTTCACTCTGAAACCCCTTATGAGGTAATAAAAAACTGAGATGGTAAATTAATTCTCCCACAAGAAGAAGGACTGTCTGATTTGGCAAAAGCTGTGGTGAGAAACTATAGAGCTTGTGCCTTAACCAATGGGAAGAGACTGAGGGGCGACTGGCTCAGAGCTTACTGGGAGATGGACTTCACAGAAGTCGAGCTGGCAAAACATGGAAAAGAAGATCCTGGAAGAAATCTTTCCAAGGTTTGGAATACCCATGGTAACTAACTGGGTCTGTTAATGGTCTTTGTTGCCCAGTTGAGTTAGGGACTGGCCACACAGCTGGGGATTAATTGGAAATTACATTGTGCTTATAAACCCCAGAGTTCAGGACAGATAGAGAGGATAAATAGAACAATTAAGGAGACCTTAACCAAATTAGCAAGGAGACCGGTGGTAATGACTAGACAGCCCCCCTTCCCTTTGCCTTGTTCTGAGTGTGGAACACTCTAGAGTGATTTAAGCTTACACCCTTTGAGATTTTGTGTGGGGTACCTCTGCCACTTACTGGGGCGGGCAGAATGAATGATCCTAATGCTGTCCTTTCTAAATCCTTGTTTGCCTACATAAAAGCACTTAAAATGGTCTGACGCGAGGTCTGAGAAAAGCTGAAAGGGACCTACGAGACTAGAGACGCGGTTCTAGTTCAACACCACCAAGCTGCCTGCGATGTCCGACCATGTTTGGCCTGTGGAGAAATGAGCTATACCTGTGGGAGTAGGCGACCAGCTGCAAGGACTTGAAGCCTCTGGGTGAGGCTGGTGCAGCATTCCAGAGGACACTAGAAACACTGCGGGTGTGGCCAATGGCGTGCAGCACAACCATGAGGCAGCCTCTCAGGACATGCTTCAGGAATTAGACATTAACACTCTGATATTTTCCCTGGTCCTCTTTTGATTCTGTTTTTTGCTTCTTAAACAGATTAGTTATCTTTGTTAGAGATTTAGTGCTGTTCAGCTTTTATTGCTATGCCATCAATATCAAACCCTCAGACAGGGAAATGGAAGCTATGAAGGTACTGAAATGCAAGATCTGTAATCAGATTTACATTAGAAAAAGTGGA
>NW_021609083.1:2019-2101 GCF_004785775.1 Grammomys surdaster | reverse complement strand
TTAGGGTAAACTAAACAGGCTTACTCCCACTTACTTAAAAAAAGGAAGGGGGGAAAAGGAAAAGAAAGGAAGAAAGCTGAAG
>NW_021609083.1:0-1919 GCF_004785775.1 Grammomys surdaster | reverse complement strand
TCAAGGCGTTGATTAAGGATGATTAGCCCGCCTTTTAGTAGGGTACTGGCGGAGGTTTGAAGGTTAACAGTCTCTGCCACCGTGGCTGACAATTGGGGGTAGTGCCCACCTGAACAGAAGTTGACATAGCAATCTCAGTGGCAGTGGCGATAACGACACTAATTAATATCGTCGTCACTATGGCTGCAGTTATACCAAATCTCTTTTTTGTCTAAATAATGACAAAGTGGAATGAGTCTCCACGGGGATGGGAACCCATCGTGTGACTCTGGCAACCATAGTGTGAGTGAATCTTTAGAATTCCAACACTGGGACATCCAGCAGGTTTTATTGGTACAATTCTTAAAGGTGGAATTTTATAAAATAAACAAAAATACTAGGAACCTGTATCCCTTGGATCAGTACAAGGGCTATCATCAGAGCCTGGAGGGTCTGTCTGGGTGTCACTTTCCAGTATCGCGAGTCGCCTCGTCAGCCGCTCTGGTAGCCAAAATGGATTGTCTTCTTCCTGTGGAAACACACAGACCGCTCCCCTGGCTTTTAATAAAATAGAATCTGGACCTTTTCATTGTCTGGTCAAGATGTCCTTTTATTTGACCATTTCTTTTGGCCTGTCAAGCTGAAAGTGAGGTTTTAGCCAAATAATCTCTGTTAACAACTTTTGAGAATCACTTTTCTGGAGCAACAAGTACTCTAAAATCTTAAAGCTCGTTGTGCTAGAGCAAGGGCTTGTGGAAAACTCCTTTAGAGAGATCAGCCAATAAAATATACAATGAATAATATATATTGAGAGATTTAAACGCTTTAACCTTTTGTATTAAAGCAACAACAAATTTTTTAAGGCCATTAATTATTCTTTGAGGCAAGCCTTCTTTTATGAATGGCTTCATGGGCTCTCAAAACTCACAAGCAATTTTACTTAATGTAAACCTCTCACCTTTACCAGGAGGTAAAGGAACTATATAAAACAATCTTTTAAATCTATAATAATTTTATATGTATTTATTTGAATGGCAGCTGGAGTAGGCAAGTCAGGCTGTAGTGTCCCATTTGTCTTATAAATCTTAAATTTGAACTTTCTCTGTGTAGTCCTGGCTGTCCTGGAACTTACTCTGTAGACCAGGCTGACCTTGAACTCAGAAATCCGCCTGTCTCTGCCTCTCAAGTGCTGGGATTAAAGGCGTGCGCCACCACTGCCCAGCCTCTAGGGTTTTTGAATTAATTGAATAACCAACTCTTTTTAGCTGAGTGAAGTATCAAATAAAGCCAAGCTGAAGGCAATCTTGTCTTCTAATAATTGTTAATTAGCCCCAGTATCTATCAATCTTTTAAAACCCTTTTTCTTTTAATTATTAATTTAAGATTAGGTTTTTTAGTTACTGATAAGACCTAATACACATCAGAGGAACCAAGGCCATTTTGTCTCTATCACACCCAACAATTTTGGCCTGGCCCAAAAGCTGTTTTGAATTTTCTTTGAGTCTGAGGCAGACACCTCCCTAAGGAACAAGCAAGGCAATAAACAAATTCTAGAGAACACCCTTTTTGAGGCGGGACAGGACAATAGGAATGTCTGAAATCTAAGCTCTTGTCTCAACTACTCTGTTAAAGTCTAATTTAAATGTAAATGTTTTAATCTTGGCCTATATCCTGAGGCCTGGCCCAAGGATTATCCTTCTTGCACCAAGGACAGGTGTGTCAGGTAACCTTGGTCACCTGGCTGTTGTTTAAGTCTCTGTTCCTGGGACAGTCACTTTAAAAACTATCTAAATTTCCACATTTAAAACATTCCCCATCTCTATGGCTCTGTGTAGTTATGGCCAGAACCTGATTGCATGAGGGTACAATTTCATTGCAAAGACAAGTATCTAAGTCTGTCTTTGCTTGTATGATTTGAGGGCTGTGTGGGCAGTTTAACC
>NW_021609082.1:165-1635 GCF_004785775.1 Grammomys surdaster | reverse complement strand
TCAGGGACTTGAAGTTCTTGTCGTACAGGTCTTTCACTTGCTTGGTTAGATTCACACCAAGGTATTTCATATTATTTGCAACTATTGTGAAGGGTGTCATTTCCCTAATTTCTTTTTCAGTCTGTTTATCTTTCATGTAGAGGAAGGCTACTGATTTGTTTGAGTTGATTTTATAACCAGCCACTTTGCTGAAGTTGTTTATCAGGTTTAGGAGTTCTCTGGTGGAAGTTTGGGGGTCACTTAAGTATACTATCATATCATCTGCAAATAGCGATATTTTGACTTCTTCCTTTCCTATTTGTATCCCTTTGACTTCTTTTTGCTGTCTAATTGCTCTGGCTAAGACTTCCAGTACTATATTGAATAGGTAGGGGGAGAGTGGGCAACCTTGTCTAGTCCCTGATCTTAGTGGGATTGCTTCAAGTTTCTCTCCATTTAGCTTGATGTTGGCTACTGGTTTGCTGTAAATTGCTTTTACTATGTTTAGGTAGGGGCCTTGAATTCCTGATCTTTCCAAGACTTTTATCATGAAGGGATGTTGAATTTTGTCAAATGCTTTCTCAGCATCTAGTGAGATGATCATGTGGTTTTTTTCTTTAAGTTTGTTTATATAGTGGATTACATTGATGGATTTCCGAATATTGAACCATCCCTGCATTCCTGGGATAAAACCTACTTGATCATGATGGATGATTGTTTTGATGTGGTCTTGGATTCGGTTTGCTAGAATTTTATTGAGTATTTTTGCATCGATGTTCATAAGGGAGATTGGTCTGAAGTTCTCTTTCTTTGTCGGGTCCTTGTGGGGTTTGGGTATGAGTGTAATTGTAGCTTCATAGAACGAATTGGGTAGTGTTCCTTCTGTCTCTATTTTGTGGAATAGTTTGAAGAGAATTGGTATTAGGTCTTCCTTGAAGGTCTGATAGAATTCAGCACTAAAACCATCTGGTCCTGGGCTTTTTTTAGTGGGGAGGCTTTTGATGACTGCTGCTATTTCCTGAGGGGTTATGGGACTATTTAGATGGTTTATCTGCTCCTGGTTTAACTTCGGTACCTGGTATCTGTCTAGGAAATTGTCCATTTCATCCAGGTTTTCCAGTTTTGTTGAGTATAGGCCTTTGTAGTAGGATCTGATGATTTTTTGAATTTCTTCAGTTTCTGTTGTTATGTCTCCCTTTTCAGTTCTGATTTTATTAATTTGGATACTGTCTCTGTGCCCTCTGGTTAATCTGGCTAAGGGTTTATCTATCTTGTTGATTTTCTCAAAGAACCAACTCCTGGTTTTATTGATATTTTGTATTGTTCTTTCTGTTTCTATTTGGTTGATTTCAGCCCTGAGTTTGATTATTTCCTGCCTTCTACTCCTCCTGGGTGTATTTGCTTCTTTTTGTTCTAGAGCTTTTAGTTGTGCAGTCAACTTGTTAGTGTGTGCTCTTTCCAGTTTCTTTTTGTAGGCACTTAGAGCTATGA
>NW_021609082.1:0-65 GCF_004785775.1 Grammomys surdaster | reverse complement strand
AATTCTAAAAAGTCTTTAATTTCTTTCTTTATTTCTTCCTTGACCAAGTCATCATTGAGTAGAGA
>NW_021609081.1:864-1718 GCF_004785775.1 Grammomys surdaster | reverse complement strand
TTATGAAAAAAAGGAGAAATTTTAATTTAAAATTCATAAAAAATAGATAATTAATAAGGAGACCATTTGATTTGTAAAGGAATGTGATTTAAAACAGCTTTCCCTGATAAAATTGAACATTTACTTGGCAAAAAATTCATAAAATTGAAAACACTATGGAAAAAGCTAGTGAAAAATTCAGGAAAAATACTGAAAACGTGAAGAAAAATTAAAACCCCAATGATAAACTATAATCAAACTGAAGAGAAATCAAAGAAAGTTATGAACAAGGAGAAATTTGCTTTTAAAATTCATAAAAAATAGAAAATTGATAAGGAGAACATTTGATTTGTAAACGAATGTGATTTAAAACAGTTTTTCCTGATAAAATTGGACATTTACTTGGCAAAAATTCAAAAAATTGAAAACACTGTGGAAAAATCAAACAAAAGAAATATCAAGCTGGGGAATTCATGTGGAGGTCAGAGTGAAAGCAGGTGTGAGTGGAAGCAACAGAAGGAGTCATGGCTGCCAAAGTGTTTGAGTCCATCGGAAAGTTCGGCCTGGCGTTAGCAGTTGCAGGAGGCGTGGTGAACTCTGCTCTATATAATGTGGATGCTGGACACAGAGCTGTCATCTTTGACCGATTCTGTGGCATACAGGACATTGTGGGAGGGGAAGGGACTCACTTTCTCATCCCTTGGGTACAGACACCAATTATCTTTGACTGCCGCTCTCGTCCACGGAATGTCCCGGTCATCACTGATAGCCAAGACCTACAGAACGTCAACATCACACTGCGCATCCTCTTCCGGCCAGTGGCCAGCCAGCTCCCTCGTATCTACACCAGCATCTGCGACGACTGTGATGAGCGG
>NW_021609081.1:0-854 GCF_004785775.1 Grammomys surdaster | reverse complement strand
TTATGAAAAAAAGGAGAAATTTTAATTTAAAATTCATAAAAAATAGATAATTAATAAGGAGACCATTTGATTTGTAAAGGAATGTGATTTAAAACAGCTTTCCCTGATAAAATTGAACATTTACTTGGCAAAAAATTCATAAAATTGAAAACACTATGGAAAAAGCTAGTGAAAAATTCAGGAAAAATACTGAAAACGTGAAGAAAAATTAAAACCCCAATGATAAACTATAATCAAACTGAAGAGAAATCAAAGAAAGTTATGAACAAGGAGAAATTTGCTTTTAAAATTCATAAAAAATAGAAAATTGATAAGGAGAACATTTGATTTGTAAACGAATGTGATTTAAAACAGTTTTTCCTGATAAAATTGGACATTTACTTGGCAAAAATTCAAAAAATTGAAAACACTGTGGAAAAATCAAACAAAAGAAATATCAAGCTGGGGAATTCATGTGGAGGTCAGAGTGAAAGCAGGTGTGAGTGGAAGCAACAGAAGGAGTCATGGCTGCCAAAGTGTTTGAGTCCATCGGAAAGTTCGGCCTGGCGTTAGCAGTTGCAGGAGGCGTGGTGAACTCTGCTCTATATAATGTGGATGCTGGACACAGAGCTGTCATCTTTGACCGATTCTGTGGCATACAGGACATTGTGGGAGGGGAAGGGACTCACTTTCTCATCCCTTGGGTACAGACACCAATTATCTTTGACTGCCGCTCTCGTCCACGGAATGTCCCGGTCATCACTGATAGCCAAGACCTACAGAACGTCAACATCACACTGCGCATCCTCTTCCGGCCAGTGGCCAGCCAGCTCCCTCGTATCTACACCAGCATCTGCGACGACTGTGATGAGCGG
>NW_021609080.1:807-2128 GCF_004785775.1 Grammomys surdaster | reverse complement strand
TAGCAACTTACTTGGACATTCCATATGAAACAATGTAGAATACATGGATGGGTGTTAAAAGTGTTTCAGCTTTAAACCAAACACACTTCCTAACTGAAATGTCACAAGTAACAAGATTTAGGTGTTTTCAGCTGTGTTGTACTTGTCTTTAGCTCTGGAAGGAAGAATACACTGCAATGGGTGTATCTTTACATGAGGTTTGTTCAGTATGTTCTATATTGCTTTTCTGCTGGAATCTAGCAACTTACTTGGACATTCCACAGGAAACAATGTAAGATACACGGCCCGGTGTTAAAAGTGTTTCTGGTTTAAACCAAACACACTTCCTAACTGAAATGTCAGAGGTAACATGATTTAGATTTTTTCAGCTCTGTTGTACTTGCCTTTAGCTCTGGAAGTAAGAATACACTGCAATGCGTGTATCTTTATATAAGGTTTGTTCACTATGTTCTATCGTGCTTTTGTACTGGAATCTAGCAAATTACCTGGACATTCCATATGAAACAATGTAAGATACATGGCCGGGTGTTAAAAGTGTTTCTGCTTAAGTCAAACATAATTCCTAACAGAAAAGTCACAGGTAACATGATTTAGGTGTTCCCAGCTGTGTTTTACTTGTCTTTAGCTCTGGAAGTAAGAAAACAATGCAAGGCATGTATCTTTACATGAAGTATGTTCAAAACGTTCTATAGTGCTTTTCTGCTGGAATCTAGCAACTTTCTTGAACATTCCATATGAAAGAATTTAAGATACATGGCCTGGTGACAAAAGTGTTTCTGCAGTAAACCAAAAACACCTCCTAACTGAAATGACACATGTAACATGATTTAGGTGTTTTCAGCTCTGTTGTACTTGACTTTAGCTCTGGAAGTCAGAAAACACTGCAAGGCATGTATCTTTAAATCAAGTATGTTCAATACGTTCTATAGTGCTTTTCTGCTGGAATCTAGCAACTTAATTGGACATTCCATATGAAACAATGTAAGATACATGGCCGGTTGTGAAAAGTGTTTCTGCTTTAAACCAATAACAGTTACTAACTGAAATGTCACAGGTAATATGATTTAGGTGTTTTCAGCTGTGTTGTACTTGCCTATAGCTCTGAAAGTAAGAATGCACTTCAATGCGTTTATCTTTACATGAGTTATGTTCAGTATGTTCTATAGTGCTTTTCTGCAGGAATCTAGCAACTTACTTGGACATTCCATGTGTATCAATGAAAGATGCATGGCCGGGTGTTAAAAGTGTTTCTGCAGTAAACCAAACACACTTCATAACTGAAATGTCACATGTAACATGATTTAGGTGTTTTCAGCTCTGT
>NW_021609080.1:0-707 GCF_004785775.1 Grammomys surdaster | reverse complement strand
AACTGAAATGTCACATGTAACATGATTTAGGTGTTTCCAGCTCTGTTTTACTTGCCTTTAGCTCTGGACGTAAGTATTCACTGCAATGCCTGTATCTTTACATGAGGTTTGTTCAGTATGTTCTATAGTGCTTTTCTGCTGGAATTTAGCAACTTACTTGGACATTCCATATATAAAAATGTAAGATAAATGGCCAGGTGTAAAAAGTGTTTCAGCTTTAAACTGTACACAATTCCTAACTGAAATGTCACATGTAACATGATTTAGGTGTTTCCAGCTGTGTTGTACTTGCCTTTAGCTATGGAAGTAAGAATACACTGCAATGCGTGTATCTTTATATAAGGTTTGTTCAGTATGTTCTATAGTGCTTTTCTGCTGGAATCTAGCAACTTATTTGGACATTCCATAGGAAACAATGTAAGATACATGGCCCGGTGTTAAAAGGGTTTCAGCTTTAAACAAAACACACTTCCTAACTGAAATGTCAGAGGTAACATGATTTAGGTTTTTTCAGCTCTGTTGTACTTCCCTTTAGCTCTGGAAGTAAGAATACACTGCAATGGGTGTATCTTTACATGAGGTTTGTTCAGTATGTTCTATAGTGTTTTCTGCTGGAATCTAGCAACTTATTTGGACATTCCATATGAAACAATGTAAGATACATGGCCGGGTGTTAAAAGTGTTTCTGCTTTAAGTCAAACACTATT
>NW_021609079.1:760-1707 GCF_004785775.1 Grammomys surdaster | reverse complement strand
TTTTTTGCAAAGTAAATGTTCAATTTTATCAGGAGAAACTGTTTCAAATCACATTCCTGTTCAAATCAAATGGTCTCCTTATCAATTTTCTATTTTTTATGAATTTTAAAAGCAAATTTCTACTTGTTCATAAATTTCTTTGATATCTCTTTTGTTTGATTTTTCCACAGTGTTTTCAATTTCATGAATTTCTTGCCAAGTAAATGTTCAATGTTATCAGGAGAAACTGTTTTAAATCACATTCCTCTACAAATCATATGGTCTCCTTATCAATTTTCTATTTTTTATGATTTTCAACAAATTTCACCTTTTTCATAAATTTGTTTGATATCTCTTTTGTTTGATTTTTCCACAATGTTTTCAATTTTATGAATTTTTCCCAAGTAAATATATAATTTTTTCCGGAAAAACTGTTTTAAATCACATTCCTTTACAAATCAAATGTTCTGATTATCAATTTTACATTTTTTATGCATTTTAAATGCAAAATTCTCCTTTTTTAGAAATTTTATGGATAATTCTTTTGTTTGATTTTTCCACAGTGTTTTCAATTTTATGAATTTTTTGCCAAGTAAATCTTCAATTTTATCTGGAAGCACTGTTTTAAGTAACGTTCCTGAAAATATCAAATGGTCTCCTTAACAATTTTCTATTTTTTATGAATTTTCAATACAAATTTCTCTTTTTCATAATCTTCTTTGATTTCTCTTCCGTTTGATTACAGTTTATTATTGAGTGTGTAATATTTCTTCAAGTTTTCACTATTTTTCCTGAATTTTTCACTAGCTTTTTCCACAGTGTTTTCAATTTTATGAATTTTTTGCAAAGTAAATGTTCAATTTTGTCATGAAAAACTGTTTTAAATCACATTCCTTTACAAATCAAATGGTCTCCTTATCAATTTTCTATTTTTTATGAATTTTAAATGCAAATTACTCCTTTTTCAT
>NW_021609079.1:0-660 GCF_004785775.1 Grammomys surdaster | reverse complement strand
TTGCCAAGTAAATGTATAATTTTATCAGTAAAAATTGATTTAAATCAAATTCCTTTACAAATCAAATTGTCTCTTATCAATTTTCTATTCTTTATGAAATTTAAATGCAAATTTCTCCTTTTTCATAGCTTTTTTTATTTCTCTTCACCTTGACTATAGTTAATTATTGGCGTTGTAATTTTTCTTCAGGTTTTCACTATTTTTCCTGAATTTTTCACTAGCTTTTTCCACAGTGTTTTCAATTTTATGAATTTTTTGCCAAGTAAATGTTCAATTTTAGGAGTAAAAACTGTTTTAAATCACATTCCTTTACAAATCAAATGGTCTCCTTATCAATTTTCTATTTTTTATGAATTTTCAATACAAATTTCTCCTTTTTCCTAATTTTCTTTGATTTCTCTTCCATTTGATTATAGTTTATTATTAGCTTTGTAATTGTTCTTCAAGTTTTCACTATTTTTCCTGAAATTTTCACTAGCTTTTTCTACAGTGTTTTCAGTTTTATGAATTTTTTGCCAAGTAAATATTCAATTTTATCAGGAAATACTCTTTTAAATCACATTACTTTACAAATCAAATGTTCTCCTTATAAATTTTCTATTTTTTATGAATGTTAAATGCAAATTACTCCTTTTTCATAAAGTTCTTTGATATCTCTTT
>NW_021609078.1:844-1678 GCF_004785775.1 Grammomys surdaster | reverse complement strand
GCTAGATTCCAGCAGAAAAGCACTATACAACTTACTGAACAAACATAGTCTAAAATGCATTGCAATGCATTCATACTTCCAGAGCAAAGGGCAAATACAATACAGCTGAAAAAACTTAAACAATGTTACATGTGACATTTCAGTTAGTTCCTGTGTTTGCTTTAAAGCATATACACTTGTACCATCTGTTCATGTATACTACATTGATACATATGCATGTCCAAGTAAGTTGATAGATTCCAGCAGAAATGCACTATACAATGTATTGAAAAATCCTAGTGTAAAGATACTCGCATTACAATGCATTCGTACTTCCAGAGGTAATGCCAAGTACAACACCACTGAAAACAATGAAATCATGTTACTTGTCGCATTTCAGTTAGGATGTGTGTTTGCTTTGAAGCATAAACACTTGTGCCATCCGGCCATGTATATTTCATTGTTATTATAACAATCTTATGTCAAAGAAAGTTGCTAGATTACAGCAGAAAATCACTATACAACGAATTGAATAAACCTACAGTAAAGATATGCGCATTGGAAAGCATTCGTACATCCAGAGATAAAGGCAAGTACAACACTGCTTACAACACTGAAATCATGTTACATGTGACATTTCAGTTAGAAAGTGTGTTTGGCTTAAAGCAGAAACACTTGTACCATCTGGCCATGTATATTTGATTGTTTCATAAGGTATGACCAAGAGTGTTGCTAGATTACAGCAGAAAAGCACTATACAACTTATTTAACAAACGTACTGTAAATATACTAGTATTGCAATGCTTTCGTACTTCTAGAGTTAAAGGCAAGTACAACACAGCTGATACACATTGA
>NW_021609078.1:0-834 GCF_004785775.1 Grammomys surdaster | reverse complement strand
GCTAGATTCCAGCAGAAAAGCACTATACAACTTACTGAACAAACATAGTCTAAAATGCATTGCAATGCATTCATACTTCCAGAGCAAAGGGCAAATACAATACAGCTGAAAAAACTTAAACAATGTTACATGTGACATTTCAGTTAGTTCCTGTGTTTGCTTTAAAGCATATACACTTGTACCATCTGTTCATGTATACTACATTGATACATATGCATGTCCAAGTAAGTTGATAGATTCCAGCAGAAATGCACTATACAATGTATTGAAAAATCCTAGTGTAAAGATACTCGCATTACAATGCATTCGTACTTCCAGAGGTAATGCCAAGTACAACACCACTGAAAACAATGAAATCATGTTACTTGTCGCATTTCAGTTAGGATGTGTGTTTGCTTTGAAGCATAAACACTTGTGCCATCCGGCCATGTATATTTCATTGTTATTATAACAATCTTATGTCAAAGAAAGTTGCTAGATTACAGCAGAAAATCACTATACAACGAATTGAATAAACCTACAGTAAAGATATGCGCATTGGAAAGCATTCGTACATCCAGAGATAAAGGCAAGTACAACACTGCTTACAACACTGAAATCATGTTACATGTGACATTTCAGTTAGAAAGTGTGTTTGGCTTAAAGCAGAAACACTTGTACCATCTGGCCATGTATATTTGATTGTTTCATAAGGTATGACCAAGAGTGTTGCTAGATTACAGCAGAAAAGCACTATACAACTTATTTAACAAACGTACTGTAAATATACTAGTATTGCAATGCTTTCGTACTTCTAGAGTTAAAGGCAAGTACAACACAGCTGATACACATTGA
>NW_021609077.1:1278-2178 GCF_004785775.1 Grammomys surdaster | reverse complement strand
CATTTCTTTAAGGGATTTCTGTGATTCCTCTTTAAGGGCTTCTATCTGTTTACTTGTACTCTCCTGTATTTCTTTAAGGGAGTTACTTAATTCCTTCTTATAATCCTCTATCATCATCATGAGAAGTGATTTTAATTCTGAATCCTGCTTTTCAGGTGTGAAGGGGTGTTCAGGGCTTGCTATATTGGGAGAACTGGGCACTGATGATGCCAAGAAACTTTGGTTTCTGTTGCTTATGTTCTTGCGCTTGCCTTTCGCCATCTGGGTAACTCTAGTGGTACCTGCCCTCTCTGTGTAAGATTGGAATCTGTATTTCCAGTTATCTTGCTTATTGAAGAGCTCCTCGGAGTCCAGAGGTCTCTGTGGTCTTATGCCCCTAATCTCCCGGGTGGAAGAACTCCTGGGACTCAGGCCACCTCTTGGATCTGGTAATCCTTCTGTTCTGAGTGCAGTGGCTCCTCGGCTGCTCTGAGTGCAGTGGGTTCTCGATGACTCAGGATTCAGTTTCAGCTGCTCTGAGTGCAGTGGCTCCTAGATGACTCAGGATTCAGTTTCTCCACAGGACAGGAGCAGACCAACTCTGTGTCAGCTGCTCTGAGTGCAGTGGCTCCAGCTGCTCTGAGTGCAGTGGGTCCCTGATGACTCAGAATTCAGTTTCAGCTGCTCTGATTGTAGTGACTTCTCGATGACTCAGGATTCAGTTTCTCCACAGGACAGGAGCAGACCTACTCTGTGTCTGCTCCAGTCCCAGGGACCAGGCAGGGGCCAAAGGGAAGTGGAATTCCGGAGGGGCAGGGTTTGGGTAGCTGCTGTGCCCTAGATGTCCCTGGCTCCCAGATGTATTTCTGGGGCCTAGGGAGTGAGATGGAGTTCTTACCAGCTGCTCTGAGTGCAGTGGCT
>NW_021609077.1:0-1268 GCF_004785775.1 Grammomys surdaster | reverse complement strand
GTGGCTCCTGGATGACTCAGGATTCAGTTTCTCCACAGGACAGGAGCTCCAGTCCCAGGGACCAGGCAGGGGCCGAAGGGCAACTGACTCCATTCCTAAATGAACAAATAATACAAAATTGCTTCCTGATGAAAACTTTGACAGTAGGTAGGAAAATGACATCATTTCTGAGATCATTCATTATGTTGTGAAATAATAATGAACAAAAGTACTAGCCCATAAAAGAGTAGGCAATATTACTAGTCATAATTTGTTAAGATATCTGATATTGGAACACTTTGATGACTCAATAGGTTTATCATTCTATATATACATTTAAGCTGTGTGCCTAACACTTGGCAAAACAGAAAAACACCAGTAATCAAGACTGGAAAGAATAAAGAAATGACACATGGATAAACTATCCCAATTATGTTATAATTAATGTTTTAATTTCACAACAAAAGTCAACTAAGGATATATAACAAAAGTGTATAATTTCAAAAATATGTACATCACAAAATCACTGATTCAGTATTTTCCTTTTGTAAGACAGGATTGGTGACAGGACTTGTATCAATATATAATTTGATGATCATTAAATGTATTCAAATTATTTGTCAGGGCTACTGCTAATGTTGTTGACATAGCAGTTAACAATGTATAAAGTGTACATTGTTGACAAAAATATGCATATATAAATTTCATGTTATCACAGGCTGTGAAGAAAATCAGTGAAATATATAGTGAGCCAATAAAATTAGAGGTTTTGGTAAGTAATTGATAAATTATTGTCAAGCAATGAAAAATCTGTCAACAGAGATACTCTGGATTAGAAGCAATCTTTTTGAAGGTACTGGGAAAGACCAAGATGAAAACCAAACAAAACAAAGCAAAATCAAAACAAAACAAACTGTAATGACACAGATACAAGGAAACCTTTGCATATTGGTCAGGCAGAGTGTTCGATCTGTAGATAAAAGGAAAAGGCAATGGATGATTGTGGGTGGCTGGAAACACAGAAAGTTCCTCCAGGTGGGAAGTTACAGGGGTTGTAGCTACAGCAGCTCATTAAAGGCCTTCTGCACAATTCCTCACAGCATGACCCCAATCCTTGTTTACAAAAGAGTTTATTTTTGCCAGGCAGTGGTGGCCCACACCTTTAATCCCAGCACTTGGGAGGCAGAGGCAGGTGGATTTCTGAGTTCGAGGCCAGCCTAGTCTACAGAGTGAGTTCCAGGGCAGCCAGAGCTACACAGAGAAACCCTGTTTCAAAAAAAAAAAAAAAA
>NW_021609076.1:804-1062 GCF_004785775.1 Grammomys surdaster | reverse complement strand
AAGAAAATGCAGTAAGGTGAATAAAAATGACTCATAGAGAACCTCTGGGAGACAGTATATCTGACTTGAAGAAAAGGTAGAAGAGCTGGAAGCCTCAGTCCACAAAAAAGATGAATTAAAATAATGTTAGCTTAAGGCACAATATTATTTACTAGATGAAGGGGCAGGTAAATTAGAGAAACTTTTTTGAAAACATAGTCTAGGTTTACCTCAAAAAAAAGAAAGAAAGAAAGAAAGAAAGAGAGAGAGAGAGAGAGA
>NW_021609076.1:0-704 GCF_004785775.1 Grammomys surdaster | reverse complement strand
GAGGGAGGGAGGGAGGGAGGGAGGGAGGGAGGGAGGGAGAAATAAAGGAAAAGAAAGAGAAATAGAACTACAAAATATACTGCACTGTTCAGACATTTTTTCATAGATGGATTCCTGATTGTTCTCAATAATTCTCTTTGTACACTCATCCACATCTGAATGAGTATTCTAGGGAAAGCAGACTCCAGAATTATCCAAGTCTCTCAAGATTCTACCTAGGAAATCAAGTCTTTTCAAGATTATAATGAGGCCCAAGATTCTCAGGAGACTTGTGAGGTTAAAAACCTATTGTGATAATTGTGACAGGTTAAAAACAATTCCTGTCAAGCCAGGAGGTGAGAGCTCAGAAACACTATAGGCACAGATTATAGGGATAGATAAGATTGAATGGAGGCTAGAGGCATACAGGACTAGACCTAGGTTAAGAGACAGAGAGACAGTAAGCCTGCTAGCAACAAATTGCAATAGGACAATGTAAGATACTTTTACAGCCCTGTGGAAAATCTAACATTGCTGAGTGTAAAAGCTCTCTAGAACATAAGAAGAGAAGAAACATATCTCACAATATTAAGGCAAAGAGATACATAAGTAAAGGAAACAGCTCAGAAAAGGTCAACAGTAATTATTCCTCTCTGATCAGGACTAATACAATACAGTGTATCACTAACAATACCACAGTTCAAGGACAGGAAAACATTTAGAGT
>NW_021609075.1:2241-3604 GCF_004785775.1 Grammomys surdaster | reverse complement strand
AAATGCTCCGTGAATCCAACACTGTTGATGCAGTGGCAAGATGAATAGGAGTGGGCTGGCACACTAGTCAGCCTTGAGAGGATATCTGTATTCTTTGGTGTTTGTAAAATGGATTATCCTACATTTTCATACTGACCGAAGCAGTGGTAAAAAAGAGCAGCATTTATGGTGCCTCAGAGAAGAGTCCTCTAAGGGGCCAAAATAAAACTAAAGTGAAGACAAGGGTTCTGAAAATAAGAGAGTCATCAAAGATGTCATGGAAGGATTTTGTTATGTGAGTGGGGAAACAGCCACAAAAGTCAGACTGTTAGGACTATTATAACTTCTACTCATGATATTAGTAAGTACTTATTTCTTCAAAATTGTAGTATATACTGAAGATCAGCTCTAATTTCCTGTAACATGAAATCGACCAGCCTTTGCTTTTTCCCTTGGCTGACAGCCTTTATTGGGACGTTCTGTTAAAGATCCTTTCTATATGTATAGAGAGATTCATTCTCTCTATGGTTTGAGATATGTTTATCTAAAGAACCTGTACTAATACAAGTGTAGTTTTTCTCTGCTTCATCACTGATGAAGCTGTGCCGGTTCACAATCGTGCTCAACAGTGTTTCCCTTCTGTTTCTGGCTTTTCTCCTAGGGTTGTTTCATACCAACTGTCTGGTGAAAGGGAGTTGCAGTTTCCCTAGCCCAGCGTGAAGCCACAAAACAAAACTACTGTTTCCTAAAATCCTTCTTGAATGTTAATAGACTGGGCACTCTCCCATTTCTGGATCAGACTGATACCTCCACTGCACCTATGAAAGCTATTCACCTTGATTTCAGGAAGTAAGCAAGTGCTGTGAGGAGAGCTCAGGCAAGGTCTGAAGTCAGGTCCTGGTAAGTGCAGGATCAATGCTCACAGAGGGGGGTTGGATCAAGTATCTGAATAGCCTGAGCTGGAATGGTGAGTTCTCCCCCAGGGCTGGGTGAGGTGAGATTCCTCTTGGAGGAGAGGCACAAATGCTAATGAGGTGCAAACCACTCCTGAGATCTGGAAAGGTCTGACCTAGACCGGAAACATATTTTAACCTTGAGGAAAATTCACTGGCCAATCAGGCCTCCAGGTGGACCTGCCAGTCAGACAAAGAGGTGGGATCTTCTGCTTCCTCTCTGCAAGTTTCCTGCAACTGTGCAGGCTTCGGTGGTTCTCTGCTTCCTGCTCTGAGCTGTGGTGTTGTGTGCTGTGAGATTACACTAGGGAAGCTCTAAAATCGAGACATGGTGAGCACAGGAAAAAAATGCCCACAATGGGGAGGAGCAGGTGGTTGAGCAGTGGGAGCTGGTTTGGTGGGTCCTCTCTGAGCCTGGAGGGAAACCATCA
>NW_021609075.1:0-2141 GCF_004785775.1 Grammomys surdaster | reverse complement strand
TTTTTTTGTTGCAGTTGTTTAGAGTTCTTTATATGTTTAGTGTTTTGATTGTTATGCAGCAAAGGGACTCTTTTTTGTCTAATCTATTTGGTATTTTCAATGTTTCTTTACCTTAATAGGCATCTTTTTCTTTAGTTTAGAAAATTTTTCATTTATGAGTTTGTTGATAATAATTTATAGACTTTTAAGCTGATATTCTCTTCTTGCCTTCCAATCATCTGTAGTTTTTTCTTTCTCATATGTTGCAGTGTCCCTAGTTGCTTATTTCCATGATACTGTTACACTGAACATTTTTGTTTTTAACCAATATGTCCATTTTTCTATTTATCTTCCCTTGCTGTTCTGTGAGTGAACCTTGCCTCTGTAGTTGTGAGTGTACAGACAATTTCAGTTGCCTGCCTTCAGGTACTTAGCAACTGCTTAAGTCATTCCCTGCCTCCTACATCTGCTGCTGTTGTCAGGTGTGCTTTATATACACGGACCACCAAATACATCAGGTCTGCACGTTTGTTTCCTGTCTCTGTTCTCTGCACATGACCCTTCTCTATTCTCTGTTTCTACCCTCATGGCTCTCTCTCTGCTCCCTGTCTGTCTGTCTGTCTGTCTGTAGGTCCTCTTGTGTACCTCTATCCCTTCTCCAGGTTCTCACTCCTCTCACTTCTCCCAAACAACCTCTTTTGCAAAATATCTGTTACATATGTTGATTTCTGATGACCTGCTGTGATAGGATAGCTTGTATTTCTTGATGACATATTTTCCTTGCTGTTATTATATTCCTATGCTGGTATCTAGGTATCTGGGTTTGAGGTGATGATTGGTCTAGGTACTGGTTTCTGGGTTTGTGTTGTTTGTTTGGAAGTTTTATTTCTGGGTTACTGTTTGATTTTTGGATTTTCAGAGATTGTTTTGCCTCTTTTCCTGATCTGTTTGGTGGGTATGTTCAAGAGTGAATGCTTGCTCATGTTTGGAGCAATGGGAAGAGACAGGCAGGAAGAGATGATCTTAGCAATTCACAAAGAGACATAGTGAGGAGCAAGGTTAAGTTGCCTCTGGTGTTTAGTACAGTGGCAAGGGCAACTGTGAAAATTGCATCTGGGATCACAAATAGTGTGGTAGATCTATGGAAAGCCAACCTTGCATATTTTCAGGCATGGCTTGTGGTTGAACAGCAGAATACTAAGGGGCTTAGACACAAAGATGAGTTTGTAAAGCCCAATCAGTTCTGTTTTTGAGAGAGCGCAATATTCAGTTGATAAACATGCTATGACAAACCCCCCTTATCAACAGCCAGTGAAGGTACATTGGCAAGATTAAGATACATATAAATAACTAACACACCTTATAGAGAAAAATAAAATTACCCTACCCATCATGGTTGTCAGATGATTTTGCCCCTTGTTTGTTTCCTGCAAATTATGCCAGGCATACAGTTTCTAAAATATTAAGTTGCTGACCTGTATGTTAATGCCACAATGTTGGTGTAACTACAATTAAAATACACAGCTCCCCTAGACTTGGTCTCTCTTTTTGGACCTGATGCTAGGTATACTGGTGAGAGTCTTTATTATGACTTTTGTGTGTTTGCATTACAATAGGCTCTTGTTGGTCTTTGGAGTCTCTGTGACTTGGACATATCCTTTTTCATTCATATTGATCTTTTGCTTTAATTTGTGATTGGGTCCTCAGAGTACTCTGCAGAGTCACAAGTTTGTGTGTGTGTGTGTGTGCATGTGTGCATGTGCTTGTGCACATGTACTCATATGTGTGTACATGGGTATGTGTGATTTTATTAGATATTTTACTTACATTTCAGATGTAATCCCCTTTCCCCATTCCCCCCCCCACCCAGGAACCACCTATCCCACCCCACTCCTCCTGCTTCTTTGAGGATATGCCCCAAGCCACCCTCCCACTCCCACCTCCCCACCCACGATTTTCCCCACACTGGGGTGTCCAACCTTCACTGGACCAAGGACTTCCTCACCCAACTATGACTGACAATGACATCCTCCCCTATGTATCAAACTGGGGCCATTGGTTCCTCCCTTTGTGCTCCCAGGCTGGTGGTTTAGACCCTGGGGCCTCTGGTTGGTTGGTATTGTTGGTCTCCCCATAGGGCCACAAATCCTTTCAGCTCCTGC
>NW_021609074.1:559-1971 GCF_004785775.1 Grammomys surdaster | reverse complement strand
ACAGGGACTGAGCTGAGAATCAGGCAGATGGCCCATGGTGATTGGCCCATACTGTGGAGCTGAAGCCAAGGAGGGCAGCGGAGCTCCTTTGGCACAGTCACAGCTCTGCCTAGTACCCATGACAGTGTCACTGCACCTTCTGGAGATGGGGTCCTCAGAAATGGTGCAGTTGATTGGCCTCAGGCCTGGAGAGAGAGCCCAGAAAGGCCAAGCCAGCTGAGCCTGCTCTAGACTGGAATGGATTGTGGAAAAAACGCTGCCCACTGCTCAGATCCTCTGTCCATCAGAGGGTGGGCCTGGGACACTCCACTCATGTCTCTGGAGTGCTCCCTTGTGTGGGATGCTGCAGTTTGGAGCCAGGCCTGGCTTCAGGTCCCAGCCCTGCTGTTTCCTGGCTGGCATCTGATTTCAACATGAATATTTTGGTCAACCAGATATTTTCTTTTTCTCTATGTTGAAGTATGTCTGCTTATTGTAGAAAATGTGGTAAAGTTCAGAAAACTACAAAGGAACAAAAACAAACAACAAAAAACAAAGACAAAAACACCAAAGTCTAGAAATGAGTGAGTTGAGGTTTCCTTTCACAATTTGCTTTTAAGGTTTTTTATAATGTTTCATTGTTCCTTTACTGGGGATATGGCTTATACAATAGCTCACCTTTTGGAGGTCAGAGGTCAACTTGCTTGAGTGTGCGCTCTCCTGGCACCCAGTGGTCTCCATCCCAGAGAAGGAAGGCACCTCTCCAGGCCTGGCTCAAAGCCTTGTCAGGTGAGCCATCTGGACAGCTCCTTTGTTTCTTCTGGGTTTGTTATGCATATCAGGGTTGAAAACAAAGCTGTGTGATCTCAGGATACAACATTGTAGATGGAGCCTCGACTTACTACATGCTTTTGTTTTGTTTTGTTTTTTTTCAAATTTCTCCTTTGTTAAGACAAGGTCACAGACAGCTCAGGCTGCCTTCAGACTCACTATTTAAGAAAGGATGCCCCGGAACAGAGCTGGGCACCACCATGCCCACCTCAGACACTTCTTTTGGGGGTTCATAATATTCCTTTCTCTAAGCAGCCATAATAACCCTCAATGTCACCCTGTTGTTAAATAGGCTGTTTCAGTTTTGGCAACTACAAACAATGACCCGTGTTCACTCTGCACACAGATAGTTCTGTTTTGTTTTGTTTTGTTTTTTAAGACAGGGTTTCTCTGTGTAGCTCTGGCTGTCCAAGACTGGCTCTGTGGACCAGGCTGTCCTCCAACTCACAGAGTTCTGCTTTTTTTGCCTCCTGAGTGCTGAGAGCTGAGTGTGGGCCACCACACTCCGCTGTTCATTTCTTTAGAATATGTTGCAAACATTGAAATCACACTCCACTGTTTATTTCTTTAGAACATGTCGCAAACATTGAAATTACTGAGTA
>NW_021609074.1:0-459 GCF_004785775.1 Grammomys surdaster | reverse complement strand
TTCAGTTTTGGCAACTAGAAACAATGACCCGTGTTCACTCTGAACACAGATAGTTCTGTTTTGTTTTGTTTTTTAAGACAGGGTTTCTCTGTGTAGCTCTGGCTGTCCAAGACTGGCTCTGTGGACCAGGCTGGCCTCCAACTCACAGAGTTCTGCTTTTCTTTGCTTCCTGAGTGCTGGGATTAAAGGCATGGGCCACCACACTCGCCTCTGTTTATTTCCTTAGACTATGTCGCAAACATTGAAATTACTGAGTAAAAGGAGTGTGTGTGTGTGTGTGTGTGTGTGTGTGTGTGTGTGTGTGTAGAGATATAGATATATGTATGTAAAGTATTTGAGACAGAATGCCTTAGGGTGTTATTGCTGTAAAGAGACAGCATGACCAAGGTAGCTCTTCTAAAGGACAATGTTTAGTTGGGGTTCGCTTGCAGTTTCAGAGTTTTAGTCCATTACTGTCAT
>NW_021609073.1:3499-4188 GCF_004785775.1 Grammomys surdaster | reverse complement strand
ACACATGGTATTCACTCACTGATTATTGGATATTAGCCTAGAACCTTGAAATGCCCAAGATGCAACTCACAGGCCACATGAAGCCCATAAAGAAGGAAGACCAAGTGAGGGTGATTCGGTCCTTCTTAGAAGGAGCAACAAAATACTCAAGGGAGCAAATATGGAGACAAAGTGAGGGACAGAAACTGAAGGAGGGGCCGTCTCAAGACCACCCCACCTGAGTATCTATCCCATGTGCAATCACCAAAGGTAGATGCTGATGTGGAAGACAGGAAGTGCATGCTGATAAGAGCCTGATATGGATATCTCCTCAGAGGCCTTCAAGAGTCAGACATATTCAGAGGCAGATGCTCACAACTAGCCATTGAACTGATCATGGGGTTCTCAATGGAGGAGTTAGAGTGAAGACTGAAGGAGCTGAAAGGGTTTGTGGCACCATGAGGAGAGCAACAATACCAACCAACCACAGCTCCCAGGGTCTAAACCACCAGCCTGGGAGCACTTAGGGGGGGATCCAGGGCTTCAGCTGAATATGTAAAAGTGGAGGGCCCTGCTGGGCATAGGTGGAAGAAGAGAACCTTGACCTCATGAAGGCTGGATGCCCCAGGGGGTGGGAATTTTGAGGGTGGGGAGGTGGGAGTGGGGGGGGTGTAGATAGAGGTTACATCCACAGAGAAGAAGGAGGAGGG
>NW_021609073.1:0-3399 GCF_004785775.1 Grammomys surdaster | reverse complement strand
AAAAAAAAAAAAAAAAAAAAAAAAAAAAAAAAAAAAAAAAAAAAAAAGAATGTAAGGAAGTGGAGGTCCACAGGCTTACTCTGACATAGGTGCTGGGAGCTAACAAGACTGGTTGGTTCACAGCTGGGTAAGTCTAGGGAGGTTCACCACTCTTAATAGCATAAAGCTAAAATCTGTAGGACCTTTGGAGAATGAAGTAGCCCACCCATCTGCTACTTGAGCTACAGGTAGGATGATTGGGTGGCCCTGTAGCTCCTGAGAAATACTTGCAAACCACCTGCCCCCATGTAAGTTGGTTTTGAAAAGGCAGACCCCTCCCTAGAAGTCTGGGGGTGAGATAGACACTTAACAACTCTTTTCTCAAAAACACATTCGATCTTCTTGAAGTAACCCAAATTGCTTCTGCTAGGTGTGATTACCAAAGCCCCAGCCTTTGCTAGAGTTGCTTGCCATGTCTTGCATTTGTTGGTAGCCCTGTGCACTCTGAGTAAAAACACCTAGAGTGAAGTGGCTGCATGGGTTGGAGGAAGCAGGCATAGGGTGGGTAGACTGTAGGGTAAGCTCAGGGGTCCATTACTTCTACCAGCAGGACTTCTGTTGCCCCTAGGTAGAGGATAGGCTTCCATAAACCTACAAAGTAGCCTTTCCTGAGCCTGGTCTCCTAGAGCCATCTCAGGAGGTTCTGGAGTAGTCTGTCATGATGCAGAAAGCAGGGGACCCCATGAGAGGCACCATAGCCCAACTCCTCTGGGATACCAAATCTCTACGTTAAACTAGATGCTTTGTCTTGGGGAATAGGAACAGTTAGGTCCTGTCCCACATAAAATATGCAAGAGCATTGCTTGTCTGGCCTGATATACCTGGTCCTCCTCCTGTTCTTGGGACATGCAAGGCAGGACAGTCATTCCCTGGCAAGGTGAACTGCACATTGCACATGAGATTCTGTGCGATATTTTGCGTGTCTGCTAGGTGACCCTATCCTTTCCTGCCCTCTCCTTTGTAGTTGTTAAGAACCTGAGCACATTTGACTACATGATGCAGACCCGATACCAGAAGAATCCACGTCCACCAGAGAAGAAAGAGCTACCTCTACTGAAGAAGGGGAACCTTCCCCAGGTGTGCCTGTCCCTCCGTATCATGCTCATGGAAGGGCTGAGGCCAATGTATGGAGGTACCCTAGACCTTCCAGCTTTGCACTGATATCACTGTTAATACTGTCCTGACACTCACTGAGAGTGTGTGGTATAGTGTGGTCTGTATATATGTAGTACTTAATGTGTCTGTTGCATAGTGTAGAATGTGTACATGCATATGTGCAGTGTTTTCATGTATGGTGTTTCTGTGTGGTATGTAATGTAGATGATGCATGATGTAAGTGTAGTTTAACTGTGTCAATGTATAATATGTGTGTCTATGTATGACAATAATGTATATATGCTATGTGTATAATATGTGATATATGTATATGGTATTTTATATGTTTTGTGGTGTGTGATGTTTCTGTGTAATGTGTAGTGTTTATTTGGCATATGGTGCATTATGTGGTATGTGTCTTGTCTATAGGTTGTATGTGGTATGTGATGCATCTGTGTGGTATGTATCTATGAGTGGTGTTTGTGTGGTGTGTGATATATATGGTATGGGGTATGCCTATGTTGTAGGTGGGGTGTATAGTGAGTTTGTGTGTTAGGTCTGTGTGTGTGTATGATGTGTCTGTGTGGTGTATAGTGTCTGGTGTCTGGTATATGGTATTTGTGGTATGACTATATAGTGTGTGAAGTGTATTGTGTATTTATGTGGTATGTTTGTGTGGTGAGTGGTGCACTATCTCTGTACCAATCACACTCCTGGGCAGGCATCATCCTGAGGAGTAGTTAACTAATACAAATCATACTGTGTGTTTTTTGTTTGTTTGTTTCTGCATGTGTATGTGCATGTGTCTATAGTGTGTGTTCTTTTGATTTTGTTTTGATTTTGTTTTTAAGAGACAGAAAGAACATTATGGGGAATCTGGGAGGGAGAGGAAATATTATAATTAAAGTATATTGTATGAAATTCTCAAATAAATAAAAATAAAATAAAAACAAGAAGAAGAGGAGGAGAGACAGGAGAAGAAAGAAAGAAGTCTCACACACAAATTCATATCACAGAGGCAGGAGGAATCCATTGAGTGACACCAGAATTAACTTGATACTAAAGCCAGACAATGTCAGCACAAGAGAGGACTATAGTGAGCTAAAGATATTTGGGAAACACAAGCAAAACACATGAAACACTGTCCAACCAACACATAATAGTAAATGCAGACAGGATTGTACAGCATGAATAAGTGATGTTTATTCTAGAAATGCATTTATTTAACATCTGTAAATCAATTATGTAATAAAATAATGATAGAATAAATGTCAAGAGCCTTATGATTCAGTCAACAATCCATCAGAAAATGAACATGGACTATGTTCAAACCCCACTTTTGGTTAAAAAGAAAATACCCACAGCCCAAGAATAACATGAAAACTATGAAGATGTCTTTATTCTGTCACTTTCATGACAAAAGAGTGACCTTCTACCCTGAGCTGGGAATAGGTGAGGACATCCACTCTTTTTTTTTTTTTAATTTTTTTATTGGATGTTTTATTTACATTTCATATGTTGTCCCCTTACCCCATCCCCCACCCACCCAGGGACCCCCCTATCCCCTCACCCCTCCTCCTTCTTCTCTGTGGATGTAACCCCTACCTACCCCTCCACTCCCACCTCCCCACCCTCAAAATTCCCATCCCCTGGGGCGTCCAGCCTTTATGAGGTCAAGGATCTCTTCTTCCACCTATGCCCAGCAGGGCCCTCCACTCTTACATATTCAGCTGAAGCCCTGGATCCCTCCCTAAGTGCTCCCAGGCTGGTGGTTTAGACCCTGGGAGCTGTGGTTGGTTGGTATTGTTGCTCTCCTTATGGTGCCGCAAATCCTTTCAGCTCCTTCAGTCTTCACTCTAACTCCTCCATTGAGAACCCCATGATCATTTCAATGGCTAGTTGTGAGTATCTGCCTCTGAATATGTCAGACTCTTGAAGACCTCTGAAGAGACATCCATATCAGGCTCTTATCAGCATGCACTTCCTGACTTCCACATCAGCATCTACCTTTGGTGACTGCACATGGGATGGATACTCAGGTGGAATGGTCTTCAGACAGCCCCTCCTTCAGTTTCTGTCCCTCACTTTGTCTCCATATTTGCTCCCTTGATTATTTTGTTGCTCCTTCTAAGAAGGACCGAATCACCCCCACTTGGTCTTCCTTCTTCATGAGTTTCATGTGGCCTGTGAGTTGAATCTTGGGCATTTCAAGGTTCTGGGCTAATATCCAATAATCAGTGAGTGAATACCATGTGTGTTCTTTTG
>NW_021609072.1:1951-4381 GCF_004785775.1 Grammomys surdaster | reverse complement strand
TGCGATCCTCATACCCACTCCTGGTGCAATGGAAGCAAGTCCTCAGGGTGCAGGGGCTATGAGGTCGTGTCCTGTTTAGTGCCAGGCTTGCAGTTAGGCCAAGGCTGGGATGTAGCTAGGCCAAGGCCGGGATGCAGCTGTCGAGGCAGCTATTGGGAGGTTCTTTCAAGCAATAGCAGGGGCAAGCCAATTAAACGGGGTGGGGTAGAGACGCCTGTCTTCAATTATCTAGGGATACGGAAGGTCAGCCAAGAGAGCCAGGAGCTCCCCTGTAGGGCCCGAAAGTTAAGAGGCCGGCCAAGGGAGGAGCGCGCGGGCCCCACATCTTCATCTTCAGGTTGTGTCACCACCACATGGGCGACAGCCTCGGTGTCGTCCTCTGCTTTCAGCTGATGGTAGTAGACTTCAACTGGTCTTTTAACTGTGGAATCTATCTGATTTTTAACAAAACTTGTGAGGCGATTAAAAGCCCAAGGGCCAAAGGAGAGAAGCAAAAGAATACCAACAAGGGGCCCCAATATAGTGGGCAGCAGGGTAGTAAGCCAAGGGGAGGTAGAAAACCAATTTTTGTACCAAGATTCTTGTTGTTCTCTTGCTCTCTTTCTCTCTTCAAGGCTCTTTTTAACTTTCTCTAAACTGTTTTTCACCAAACCTGTCTTATCTGAGTAAAAGCAACACTCTTCTCTAAGGGCCACACACAATCCTCCCTCCTTCAAAAAGAGTAGGTCAAGTCCTCGTCGGTTTTGGAGGACCACCTCGGAAAGGGAGGCCACTGACTCAGTGAGGTCTTGGATGCCCTCTCTCAGGTGACCAAGGTCCTGATCAATTAAAGACTGAAGGTGGGCAAAATTTTGGTCATTCCTTACAAGGGACGCAATACCCGTTCCTGCCCCGACTGCACCCAGACCCAGGATGACTGAGAGGGTGAGCGCAGTCAGAGGCTCTCTCTTGTCTCTGTGTGGGACCCCAGATTCAAAGAAGCATAGGAAGGACTCGGGCTCATAAACAAAAAATTGAGGGAGGACGGTAACAACAACACAATAATCATGGGAAAGGAATCTGGAGGTGGAGATGTAAGCGGTCAGTCCATTTGAGCAGGCAAAGAGGGTATTATTAGGCGCAACCACATACAGGTAGGTTGTATTGATAGTGAGAGTCTGATTGCAAACAGGGAAAAGATCTCTAGGGGGAAGCATCTTGGGCCCAAGCAGGCAGGTGCCCACGCCAGAGATAGAGGCTAGGGTCAATCCACCCTCAGGGTTTGGGAGGGGAAGGAGGGTTAAGGAGTTGTTGGTAAACTGGGGGTCTGCGAAGGTCGCAATGCCTTCATAAAATGGCGGTGTAGGGTCAAAACACATCCAACACTCAGGAAAAGCAGAAGAATTAGCCACGCGCATGGCTTCAAGGGAAGCATTGGCCAGAGAGACAATAAGGTCTGCAGAGCGAGGGGGTCCCCCGGGAATGGTGGGCTGAAAAAGAGTGACCAGAGGGACAGCTGAGGCATGGGGAAGGAGGAGGGGGCTAGTAGGGCGTCGAGCGGGAGGAGGAGCGGGCTGCCGCAGGGCAGGATTTGGGCCTAGAGCAGCCTGATGTTTGTTGGGGATTTCTTTAAGGAGCTTAATGGTAAAGAGGAGTCCTGGATTCCAGCTCTTAAAGTAGGCGCGGAGACCCCAGGTATACCCCGAGCCTGTCCAATCTTGGGACTGGCCCGATGAGGTGAAGAAAATGGATATGGGGTTGCACCAGCCACGGCAAAGCATGTAGGGGTTACCGGGCATGGCAGAGCGGTTGACAGTGATATAGTCCCAGGAGGATGAAGGCTTCCAGTATGTGTCTCCCGTGGTTTCACATCCCCACGAAGCGCAAAAAAAATCTGCAACCCCTCCACACCGATAGCCTGTGCCATGAGGGCGGTGACGGGGACCAGGGCAAACATAAATTCCCCTTCTAAGAAAGTTGTGGAGGGTAGAGCGCCCTGGGGCCGAACGACAGGGTTCGAATTTTGTTGTGTCTCGCTCAGGAAGATTGGGGGCCCCCTCCAGGGGCCAGACCTGGTCTTCCAGCCCCCAATATGGATCAGCCCCCACAGCCAGAGCACAAAGGTCGATGTGGAGGACAGGCCAATGGGGAGAGGTACCAAGGGAGGAGCTGGAGTTGACCATGTCTCCGGCTTGATTGATGATCACCCAAGTGAAGTTGTACACCATATAAGGATTGTGAGGCAGGTTGATGGCTGTAGCAACCAAGGTCCAAGTCGCCAGGAGCGAGGTGGATAGCAGCATCCTTGGGGCTCCTGCAAGAGAGCACATTTAGGCGTTCTCAGGGGGGTTCCCTGGAAGGGGGTCACAATTTTTAGGAGAAGAGTCCATTATTTTTATCAGTTTGTCTGGTAGCCAGCATGCACTCTGTTCTTTGGAGTCATAGATGCAC
>NW_021609072.1:0-1851 GCF_004785775.1 Grammomys surdaster | reverse complement strand
ATGTGCCCTTTCAACAATTCCCTGCCCCTGAGGGTTATAGGGAATGCCTGTGATATGTTTAATGTTGAGCTGAGCACAAAACTGTTTAAAGGCAGTGCTCGTGTATCCAGGGCCGTTGTCAGTCTTAAGAACCTTGGGCAAGGTTACATAGGCAAGGCAGGAGATCAAATGATTAACAACATGTTTGGTGGCCTCTCCAGCCTGTAGTGAAGCACAGAGAAAGCCACTGAAGGTGTCAATGGAGACATGAATGTATTTAAGTTTACCAAAGGGGGCAAAATGGGTAACATCCATTTGCCACAAATCCCCTGGAGTAAGACCTCGGGGGTTCACCCCCAAATGGGGCTCAGGCAGGAGGGTAAGACAGCCTGGACACTGGCGGACAACCTGGCGTGCTTGCTCTCTGGTGATGGAGAACAGCCGCCGGAGGGTCTGGGCATTCAGGTGGTGGAGTCGATGAGCCTCCTGTGCCCTCTGGACGGCATCAGGGAGTGTGGCCAGCGTCACCAGAGGTGTTTGAGAGTCCCTGGTGGCCCTATCGACAAGGTCATTACCCCCACTAAGGGGTCCAGGGAGGCCAGAGTGGGCACGTATGTGTCCCACAAAGAACGGGTGTGATCTGGCCAGGATTAGCCTCTGTAGCTCAGAAAAAAGTGGGGAGGCATTGGTGGATGGCCTAATAAAAGGAACAGTTTCCAATAGGGGCACTGACTGAGCCACATATGCACTATCAGTAAACAGGTTAAAGGCACGGTCTGGGAGAGCCTTAAAGACCTGAATAACTGCAACCAACTCCACCAACTGTGCCGAGGAAAATTCTGTTTGGACTCTAGAAACCCGTCCATCGAGATGAAAGGCTGCAATCCCGGAGGAGGATCCATCTGTAAAGACTAGAGATGCCTGGGGAATGGGAGAGTTTTTGGTAATTCTAGGGAAGACCACTGCCTGGTGCTCAAGAAACTGTATAAGCTTATCAGAAGGATAGTGGTTGTCTATCTTTCCCTGAAACGAGACACAACTGACAGCCCAGTCATCTGAAGTCTGTAAGAGCCATTTGACCTGAGCAGCGTTGTAAGGGAGGCTGACAATGTCAGGGTCTCTACCAAAAAGTTTGAGGGAAGTCTCTCTCCCCAGCTTTATTATTTGTGCCACCAGGGACGGATAGGTGGGCAAAACCTTAGCGGGGGTGGCAGGCAGGTGGAGCCAATATAAAGGCTTGGATTGCCATAAGAGTCCTGTGGGGGCGAACACAGTGGGGAGGATCAACAGCCACAAAGGGGAAGCAGGAGAATAATAAGTAACAGTCTGTTGTTGAATAGCCTTCTCCACACGCGCAAGGGCGGAGGCGGCCTCAAGGGTCAGTGTGCGGGGGGAAGAAGGATCTGAATCTCCCTGAAGAATGTCAAAAAGAGGTTTAAGTTCTCCAGTGGTCAGCTTCAGGTAGGGGCGTAGCCAATTTATATCTCCCAGGGGGCGCTGAAAGTCATTAAGTGTGCGCAGGGAGTCCTTTCTGAGCTCAATCTTTTGGGAAAGAATCTTAGAAGGGTGAAGCTCAAAGCCTAAGAATAAATGGGGAGGCTGAAGCTGGACCTTTTCGGGGGCTATCTGTAGCCCAAGGTCCTGGAGAGCAGTGATCAGCTGCTGGCCTGTCCCATGTAGGGCAGTCTCATCAGGACCGGCCAGAAGGATATCATCCATGTAATGAATGATGTACAACTCGGGATGTTGAAGGCGGAAGGGGTCAATGGCTTGCGCCACGAATTTTTGGCATAGGGTAGGACTATTAGCCATGCCCTGGGGTAGGACCCTCCACTGGAACCGGGGAGATGGTCCAATGCAGTTAACAATGGG
>NW_021609071.1:913-1143 GCF_004785775.1 Grammomys surdaster | reverse complement strand
AGAGAGAGAGAGAGAGAGAGAGAGAGAGAGAGAGAGAGAGAGAGAGAGAGAGAGAGAGAGAAAGAGAGAGTCTATAGTAATAGTAATGAGGTTTTCTTGAAGTGGAGAGAATCCACATTCAAAACAAGGTAATTTCATAATTTCACTGACTCTGCCTTCTGCAAACATTCCTCCAAATCAGTTTTCTCTCATCTCCACTCCCTTCTGACAAAGTAACTCCCTATTCTCCT
>NW_021609071.1:0-813 GCF_004785775.1 Grammomys surdaster | reverse complement strand
GAAGTGGAGAGAATCCACATTCAAAACAAGGTAATTTCATAATTTCACTGACTCTGCCTTCTGCAAACATTCCTCCAAATCAGTTTTCTCTCGTCTCCACTCCCTTCTGACAAAGTAACTCCCTATTCTCCTGCTTTCTAGGAGTCATGGGAAGCCAGGATGGGCCTCGTTCTCCACTTTGGCCCAGGGTATCCAGCCATGTACAAAGTGATGCTTACCTGTGGACTTTCATTTGAGGAGATCCAAGGTGAGGTCTGAAGTTCTTGCCACTTGAGTCCAGAGAAGGTGCTGGTAAGAAGTATTGCAGTGAGGAGCAGGGAAATGTTGATGGGAAAACAGATGAAATCCCCTGATATGACAGTGTGGAGTTTCCTCTGGGTGACCCATGGTGACTTGCCCCATTTCCACCAAGTAGAAAGACCCAGAGGCCCTCAAATGTGTTAAAGAGGAACTGGATTCCTCTATGCCCTGATCCCACTCTCTACTGCAAACTATTTGGTGTACATTGATGCTTTGTCCATAGAGCTGGCTGCTGGCATGCTCATGACTTTGCTAACTCTGCCTCTGCTGCTGCTACTCCTGCTGCTGCTCCTGCTGCTGCTGCTGCTACTCCTGCTCCTGCTGCTGCTCCTGCTGCTGCTGCTCCTGCTTCTCCTGCTGCTTCTCCTGATGCTTCTCCTGCTGCTGCTCCTACTTCTCCTGCTGCTGTTCCTACTTCTCCTGTTGCTGCTGCTGCTGCTGCTGCTGCTGCTCCTACTTCTCCTGTTGCTGCTGCTGCTGCTGCTTCCTTGTGTCTATTGCAGGCTGGGAAGG
>NW_021609070.1:168-1182 GCF_004785775.1 Grammomys surdaster | reverse complement strand
GATCCATTTCTGCCTAATCGGAACATGAGTCAGCTGTGTCCCTTCTGCTCTGACAGTTAGGACGAATGCGCCTCTTTCAGAAAGATCCCTCTCTCCCCTGCTTGGAGGCCACGTGTTCTAGGGTTCAGAACCATAAGGTGAAGGAGCACCCCAGCACACAAAGATTATGACTGGAGAAAGGAATAAACCCCATTTTGGCAAGATGTCCCATCCTAGTCAATAAAACATGGGGTCGTGCACCAGGGAGTTTCTGTATAGATATTACCATTTACAGAAAACGGATTGTTCAGAGAGAATGAGTTAAGGGGTGCTCATCCATTATTCCATCTGGCTGGATGATGGGTTTAGATAAAAGTCTAATTAAACTGTGGAAGTTGGAGCTGCTACAGCCCCAGTGTGAGCATAAAGAAAGCAGGGTCAGAGACCTAACAGTGTGAAACTGGTCCGAACCGGGATTGTCTGAGGCCATGCTTCAGTATATCATTCCTAAAGTTTTAATTAATTTCTTAATTATTTTAACTATTAAGTGCCCCAGTGCATGTCTGGAAATCAGAAGCCAACTCTCAGGAATCAGCTCTCACTTTGCCTTGTCGAGGAGGGGTATCTCTTCCTGTTCCTGCTGCTCTGTGGATCCAAGCTAACTGGTCCATGAGCTTCCATCCCTCATTGTCACTGTAAAAACGCTCGACGCATGTCACCCCACATCTGCCTTTTTACATGGGTTCCAGGGATTAAACTCAGGTTGTAAGGCTAGTGTATTCACCTGCTGAGCCACCTCCCTGGCCAGTTTTTTAAAAAAGTTGTGTGTGTGTGTGTATGTTATGATACAAGTCCAGAAGTCAGAGGACAGAAGAATTTGGTCTCTTCTTCCACCTCTCATGGATTCTGAAAATTTAATTCAGGTCGGAGGAATTTAGTAGCAAATGTCATCTTGCTGATCCTCTCTCTGTGTCTGTCTCTCTCTCTCTCTCTCTCTCTCTCTCTCTCTCTCTCTCTCTCTCTCTCTCTCTCTCT
>NW_021609070.1:0-158 GCF_004785775.1 Grammomys surdaster | reverse complement strand
TCTCTCTCTCTCTCTCTCTCTCTCTCTCTCTCTCTCTCTCTCTCTCTTTCTCTCTCTCAACAAATATCCAGATTTGTGTAGTTCTCAGTTGTTCATATTAATTGCATTGATAAGGGTGAGGAAATTCAATTAAGATGTCTGGGCAAAATGAATTGGAG
>NW_021609069.1:224-2048 GCF_004785775.1 Grammomys surdaster | reverse complement strand
CATCAGGCTCATCTCAGCCTCTGATGCTCCCGCAATAGGTAGATGCCGCAACCTCTAGTTGCTCTCTCCTACATTAACAACCCTGATACTTGCTTTGCATTGATGCACATAAAAAAAGAGAAGTTGAAGAATAAGGAAGTCAATTTAGGGAGATATGTGCCGTTGTCCAGAAGACCAACTTGTGCCTGGCTTGGACACTGACATGGGGAACTAACTTTCTTGTGCAAGGCAGGCCCACTGTGCTTTGGAAGGTTTGATGGGTCTTCAGAGGTGGAAGGTGGACAGAGGAGGAAGGAGGAAATCCTCCATCTTCCTGGGAATACTTTCTTGTGTATTTGGAAATGGAAAACTTTGTCTTCTCTCCTGGCCCCCAGAAAGGTTACCATCGTTACATTCCCCAGGTTTGTTTGCAGAATCGCTTCCATCCAGTGCTGGGTACCCCAGTTGCTCTCAATCCTTAAAAGGAAATTCATCCTGGAGCTTTCCCTCTGCTGTGTATGAGGAAGAAGGTGTGGTAAATGCAGCACCTCTAAGCATCAGTTTGGTGGAAGGTCCATGTGCCAGGCTTTGCTCTGGAATGGGTACATGGTGAATGAGGTTGCATGCTGCCACATGCCATTTGTGTACCATTCATTCCTTGACACAGAGAACAGAAGAAGAAATCTTAGAAGTTAGTATTAAACACCAGTGACTCAGAGGAGGGATCAGGGCGAGAAGGGAGATAGATGACAGATATATAGATGATAGTTAGATAGATGATAGAGAAGTAATAGAACACACACACACACACTCACACACACACACACTCTCTCTCTCTCTCTCTCACACACACACACACACACACACATTTTAAAAGCACGTCCAAATACACTGTAGGCAAACAGCCATATTTACATAAACTATTACAGAAACACACACCAAGGTAACACTGAAATAGGATTTATGAATGAATAACATCTAAGTCACAGAATTACCAAATAGGACATACATGGATATAACTACACATGGACATGTTTAGGTATTAGCTGCTGTACTATTACATTCATGAGTAGTGCTGGAGTAGCATATCCTTGTCAGTGCTGTATAGTAGTTCCATGAGTGCAGATGTTGTACACCCTTGAACCTGCTGTAGCATTACATTGATGTACATTTCTGTACACTGCATGTAAGCACAGCTGTTTTCATACGGGTAGAGGAGAGTGTGAAGTCATGGCAGAAATTCTGGCTTGCTGAAGAGTTTTAAAAAATTCTTTGTGGATCAGTTGTATTCAGGTAAGTGGCCAAGTGACAAAGGTGACTCAAGAGAGATGAACCTCAGAATGAAGACGCTCTGTCGAGTTCACCACACTGAAGAAAGGGTGTTTGCACACTAGCATTTGAACCGCCATGAAGGGAACTGCTTCAGGTCCTTTTGAGCAGAGTCTTCCTGTATATACTCAGGGCTTCATTTACGTATCATTAACTTCTTGATAGAGAGCAGAAAAACTTATTTATTTATAATACAGGCCAATGACTCAGAAGAGGGTTAGAGGGGGGAGGAAAGGAGGTAGGGAGGGAATGAGGGGAGAAGAAAGAAGAAGAGGAGGAAGAAGAAGAGGAGAAGAGAAATATCGAAGGAGATAGTGAGCAATACACAAAGACAGGAAGACAAAAGAGATACACAGAGACACATAGAGAACACAGATATAAAGACACACACAGAGAGAGAGAGAGACAGAGAAAGACAGAGACAGACAGAGACACAGAGACACACACACACACACACACACACACACAGAGAGAGAGAGAGAGAGAGAGAGAGAGAGAGAGAGAGAGAGAGAGAGA
>NW_021609069.1:0-214 GCF_004785775.1 Grammomys surdaster | reverse complement strand
AGAGAGAGAGAGAGAGAGAGAGAGAGAGAGAGAGAGAGAGAGAGAGACAAAACAGAGAGACAGTGATATTCTGGAAGATTTGTTAAAGCCCAGAGTTTGCAGGATCACCAGAAGCTTGTGGGTACCTTGTTTTCAGAGCATCTCTACATCCCACACACTGTCATTGCCTCAGAATACTGCCTTGGTTTGGTTTTCTGAGGAGCAGACCATGGTG
>NW_021609068.1:288-1419 GCF_004785775.1 Grammomys surdaster | reverse complement strand
GGGTGTGAATAAGCTATTAATGTTTATAGATACATCACGCATAAAACAATCTGTCAAAGGACTCTTGGAGGAAAGACGGTCTGCAGCTCTGAGGAATGCTTGGTGTTTGTCTGTTAGTGTGAATGAGTCCTCCCCAGGGAAATTGAAGGCTTCCATATGGCCCAGATGAATTAGACTTCCATTGAATAACTGTTTGTTTGTTTAAAGAGGCTATTTCAGGTGAAGCATGGTGCTGTGTTCTGGGGATACAGCCTAAGGCTGGCTTTGGAAGAGTAATTCAGGCTAATGAAGGCCCCCTACTCTATTTTGTGCTCACTATACTGTTTGCTGATCAACTAATTAAATAGACTTTGTGTAGACGACCTGGAAAACAAGGCTTTGGATAGCAGACATAAGCATTTCTAGCGATGGACAGGGACAGTCCCTGCTCAAAATGATGAAACTGTTCTTCTGGCTTACATATTGTTGCACTGACCAAAACAAACAAACAAACCAACATACAAACAAACCAAAAAAGAGACCACAGTTTACTTGAGTTAACTTAATATAGAACTCAGTTCTGCATGCATCTATATTTTATGAATGTATGTGTGTATGTATGTATGTATGTATGTATCATCATCTATCTATCTATCTATCTATCTATCTATCTATCTATCTATCTATCTATCATCTATCTATCTAAAGACTGGCATATTCAGGGAGCTATGGCTATAGTCTGTCTATCTATGTCCCATAGTTTATCTATGTTCCATCCATACACCTACCAACATATATTCACATTGATACAGTTTGCAAATGAAATGTCCCTAATGAACCCAAGTCATGTGCTCCAGCTGGTCATGCTAGTCTGGGAATTACTAGAGACTTTAAGAGTTCCGAAGGGTGACTTTGGGGTGTCTGTCTTGTCCCAGGCCCCGCTTATCCTCTCACTCCCTCTCACTTACTCTGCTTCCTGTTCATCATGCAGCAAGAAAGTCATCTACTGCATTCCCCCACTGTCATGATGTCTTCCCTAAGTCTATCATTATAGAAACTCTATGAAGCTAGGAGACAAAATAAGCCTCACTCTGAGAGAGAGAGAGAGAGAGAGAGAGAGAGAGAGAGAGAGAGAGAGAGAGAGAGAGAGAG
>NW_021609068.1:0-278 GCF_004785775.1 Grammomys surdaster | reverse complement strand
GAGAGAGAGAGAGAGAGAGAGAGAGAGAGAGAGAGAGAGAGAGAGAGGAGATTACTCAGCCATAATTATAATTATTTGAAAAAAGCTTTTAGGGTAACCTCTTGTTGCAATCATTTTAAGTTTTAAGAAACAGCACTAATTTTGTGTTTTTTTCTTTTCTTACAGTATATTTTAATATTTCCACCCAAAACACAGTATGTCTCTCTCTGTCTTTGTCTCTCTTTCTTTGTAAGACTGTGTCTGTCTGTCTTTCTGTCTGTCTACCTAACATTTTGAGG
>NW_021609067.1:589-1168 GCF_004785775.1 Grammomys surdaster | reverse complement strand
CAGAAAATCACTATAGAATGTATTGAACAAACATCATGTAAAGGTAGACGCATTGAAGTGTATTCTTACTTCCAGAGCTAAAGGGAAGTACAAGAGAGCTGAAAACACCTTAATCATGTTAACTCTGACATTTCAGTTAGAAAGTATGTGTGGTTTAGCAGAAACACTTTTAACACCCGGCCATGTATGTTTCATTGTTACATATGGAATGTCCATGTAAGTTGCTCGATTCCAGGGGAAAAGCACTATAGAATGTACTGAACAAACATCATGTAAAGATATATGCATTGCAGTGTTTTCTTATTTCCAGAGGTAAAGGCAAGTACAACAGAGCTGAAAACACCTAAATCATGTTACCTGTGACATTTCAGTTAGGTAGTGTGTTTGGTTTAAACAGAAACACCTTTAACACAAAGCCATGTATCTTATATTGTTTCGTATGGAATGTCCAAGTAAGTTGCTAGATTCCAGCAAAAAAAGCAATATAGAACATACTGAACAAACCTCATGTAAAGATACACGCATTGCAGTGTATTCTTACGTCCAGAGCTAAAGGCAAGTACAACAGAGCTGAAAAAA